>NC_064931.1:714645984-714949014 GCF_023897955.1 Schistocerca gregaria
CGCAGATGTATAGCACCTCAGGTTTGATTATAGTATTGTAGTCATGAATTTTGATGGAGGTGGAGACACATTTTTCGTTGTAGATACCCTATGTTTTGAATAAGGCACTCTCTATCTTCAGTAACCTGGTGTTTGTGTGTTTTTCTCCTTTCCTGTCAGTTTGAGCACATCCCCAAGGCATTTAAAATGTGTTACTCTGTTGCTCTTGTTAAACTTTGTGTTTACATTCAGTATGTTGAATTTTGTGCAGAAAAACTCCTTTTTTTTAGATATCAGTACCTCTACTTTTTTGTGCACTCTTTGAGTACTTCTACCTGACTGACTGCTGTGGTTCCATTGTCTGCAAGTAGTGCCAGGTGTTTTGCAAAGGCTAAACACAAAATTAACATTTCATCCTTGGGTCATCATAGTCGCACTGGCTTCCAGTGTCCTTGTAATTTCAGCTCTTTCTCCCATTCCTTAATGACTTTGTCCAACACTAGGTTGAAGAGGAGTAGTGAGAGACCATCAACTTGACACACGCCTGTCCTGATTTCAAAGGGTTCAGAGATTTCCCCCTAAATTTCACTTTTGATGTCATGTTTGTCTGTGTCTGTTTGATCAGTCATAGTGTCTTGTTGTCCAAACCTTGTTCGTTCAGGGTGTTGAACAATGACTGGCAGTCAATGGAGTCATATGCTTTCTTAAAGTCAACAAAAGTGCATATGACTGGCATATTTCTGAGGGCTTTGATTGTCAGCGTGGCTTTCAAATTGAAGATATGTTCTGTACAGGTGTGACCAGGTCGATAGCCCTCCTGGTACTCATTGATCATGTGTTCCAGCTGGTTCTGTGTCCTTTTGAGTAGGCATGCTGAAAGGATCTTGTATGTGACTTGTAGTAGGGAAATGCCCCTGTAATTATTTATGTCTGCACAGTCACCTTTTTTATGTAATGGATGAATCAGTGGGCATTTCCAGTCATCTGGCAGTTTTCTGATGACCAGGTGTCTGTGATAATCTGTATGAGTTCTCTAAGTGAATCTGGTCCAAGGTTTATTTGTAATAAACTTCATGAGGGAGTAAATATACTGCAAAGCAGTAGTCAAACTGCCCAACTCCTCAAGCAAATGCCTACAATATGATCATTGTGAGCACCACTTACTATTCTCACAGCATATTTGTGACAATGGAAACTTTCTTTCTTAAACCTGAGTTACCCCAGAATATTATTTCATATGATGTTACAGAATGAAAATATGTAAAATGTGTCACCTTACTCATTTGCTCTCCCAAAGATTTGCAATAATTCTAAGTGAAAATGTGGCTGTACTTAGCTGTCATAGGAGTTATAACGTGTTTTTTTTTTTTTTCAGTTTAAAGTCTCATCAGTAAGAGTATCTAAAAGTTTTGATGTTTTCACCATACTTAAAATTTCCCCAGAATGTGTTACACTTATAACTGATGTTCTGCCTCTAGGTATGTAGAACTGAATATGTTGTGCCTTTTGAAAATTAAAATTGAGACCATTTGCAGAAAACTAGTCAATGACACTTTTAAGAACATTGATTACCACTTAATGTATTGCTTTATGTATGTGTGTATTGATTACAGTACTAGTGTCATGTGCAAAAAGAACTAACTCTGCTTGTTGCACGTTAGACAGAAGATCATTTACATATATGAGGAATAATGGCAGACCTAAGACTGAGCCTTGGTGAACCTCATATGTGATTTCTGCCCAGTCAGAAAAATCTCCCCTGATTACATTGTCTGAATTACTAAGTGCAACTTCGTGCATTCTTTTGGTTAGACATGACACTATCTATTGTTTGGCTGTACCATCAATTCCTTAAAACCTCAGTTTATATACGAGAACATTGTGATTCAAACAGTCAAATGCCTGCCATAGGTCACAGAAAATACTAACCAGTGCTATTTTGCTATTTGGTACTTGTAAAATTTTGTGAGTGAATGTTTAAACGGTAGTACCAGTAGAGCAACTCCTCTGAAACCCAAACTGTGGATATTATTGTTGCTCTGGTGGGATACTATTCTATGCTACATTACCCCTTCATTTATTTTGTGAAATAGTTTCAGTAGTGAAATAGGTCAGTAGTTAATGACATGTCTCCTACCACATTTCTTACAGAGAGGTTTCCACAATGATATATTTCAAAATCTCTGGAAAAATGTCTTCAGTCAGTGATAAATTACATATCTGAGATAAGTCAGGCCTGATTATATCAGAGCAAATCTTTAGTGCTCTATTGGAAACACCATCAAATACAGATGAGCTTTTATTTTTGAGAGAATATGTGATTTTCTTAATTTCAGGAGGAGAAGCTGGTAAAACATTCATATGACTGAATTGTCTGAAAGTTGCTTTTTCAACATCATTGTGTGATTTTTCTATTGAACAGTTTGTCCCTATATTTTCTACTACATTTAAGGAGTGATTATTAAATATGTTTGCTACCCTGTGACTCATCATTTATAACCCTTCAATTTAATTCAATAATGATATTATCCCATTTTTTGGCCAGTCGTCTTGAATCTCATTTCACTACATAGCATATAGCGTAAAGTTTATTATCAGAAGATTTTTGAGAACTGTAAGAATGCCCACTATTTGGAACATCACTCACATATTTTCTATATATTCTTTTTGATTATCAATATTTTGCTGTGTTATTTCACTGTCATATGTTTGAAAATACACGTTGTAGCTAGTTAACTTCAATAAACAAGTAAAAAGGTGAAACAATATTGTCACATAGAAGAAGGTGTAATTAGATGAATGATGAACACTAACTTCACTTAACGAAGGTTTATTCAGCACTTGCACATATAAGAGCGTGGAGCGAACTGCCTCCTAACAAAACACATACCGTATATATACACAGCTACAGAACATTCCAATACAATGATTCTTGCCATTTGTGGGTACTTCTAGACTCTACTCGAACCAAATGTAGAAATTAAAATGGTACAGTCCAGATGAGTTTTGAACTGATCAGCCTTCACTCAACACTCTACAATCATAACCACTACACCACACTACTGCTCAGCTTCTGCTGTTACATTGTTCCCTCCTTAAGCAAACAGCGTCTTGGTGTTAGTCCTCCTAGTTTGGGAAAGAGTCATTGGTCCTGAATACTCCAACTCTCGATGACTGAGCTTGCCCTGGTGGTGATCTTCTTAGAACTTCTTTTGCCACTACACTGTTCATCACCTTTCTGCTTGTTGCCTGTCACTGGAGCTTCGAATTTACCCTGGGTGGCAGGTTCCTTGTTGTACTTCATTTGAAGAACATATCTCTGACCTTTTGTCATCTTGCATCAGGGTCAAAATCTTCAACTTCATAAGTAACACCGGGCAACTGTCTTACAACCTTATGAGGTCCAAAATAGCGCCTGAGAAGCTTCTCAGAGAGACCAACCTTCTGAACAGAAGTGAAGATCCAGACGAGGTCACCAGGCTGGTAAACAACAGGATGGTGGCTCATTTTAAATCTTCAGGGATCATTTATTTGTGCCTGCAACGTGCGGAGTTGAGCTAACTGCCAAGCCTCCTCAGCTCTGGTTAACACGTGGCTGATGTAGTCATTGTCCACGTCATCAGGATGTAACAGAAACACAGTGTCCAGCGTCATAGTCGCCTACGCCCATGCACTAGGAAAAATGGCGTAAATCCTGTGGTGTCGTGTTTGGTGCTGTTGTAGGCAAACTTTGTGAAAGGTAGCACCTCATCCCAGTTGCTCTGCTCAACACTGATGAACATTGATAGCATGTCGGCCAAGGTCTTATTAAGGTGTTCAGTATACCCATTAGTTTGTGGATGGTAGACAGTCATCCTGTGATGTGTAATGTTGCACCGAAAGTTTATCTCTGTGACAAGATTCAATTGAAAAACTTTCCCTCGATCTGTAATCAACACACATAGTTACAGACACTCCTAAGTAAACCTGGCCAGAAAAATCTCTTGCCTATTCTATCGTAGGTCTTAATAAATCCTAAATGCCCGGCCTCAAGTGTGTCATGGAATTTCTGTAGAACATCTAAGCGCATGTGTTTAGGAAGCACTGGTAGCCACCTCTTTCCACACAGATCAAAGTTTTTCTTGCAAAGTAATCCATTAACTACCTTAAATGTTCTTTTACATCCTCTGACCGATTTAAGGCAACCATAATTTCAGATATCTCGGCGTCCTTCTTCTGTTCAGAGAGAGACCCTGGAGTGCAGTGAGACAGTCACTATCTTCATCAAAGCCTTGATGGTCTTGCACAGGGTTTCTTGAGAGACAGTTGGTATCTTGGTGTTTTCTTCCACTTTTGTACATTATGTTAATACCAAAGTCTTGAAGACGTAGTGCCCACCTGCTGAGTTGCCCTGTTGCATACTGAAGACCTGTCAACCAACAAAGTGAAAGATGGTCTGTAACAACTGTGAATGGCCTTCCATACAGGTACTGTTGAAATTTGCACATGGCCCAGATCACACCTAGACATTCTCTTTCTGCAGTTGAATAGTTTCTCTCAGCTTTTGTAAGTGTCCTAGAAGCATAGGTTATAACCTTCTCCATCCGAAATTTGCATCAGAACAACACCAAGCCCATACCCACTGGCATCTGTGTGTAGTTCCGTAGGTGCTCTCTCATCATACAGACGAAGTACAGAACTTTTTGCAGCACATTGAAAGAATCTTGTTGAACACCACTCCAGATAAATTTAACATCAGCTTTTAACAACTTTTCGAGTGACCTGACTTTGATACAAATGTCTGTGATAAAATGACGGTAATAGGGAAACATCTAATACTTTTGGGAATGTGTAATTCCATTGTAGATCTCACCTTTTCTGGGTCTGGCTGGACACCTTTGTTTGATACAAGGTGTTCAAGTATTATGATTTCTTTTGCTCCAAAGAGACACTTACTTGGATTAAGTTTCAGTCCGCTTTGTTGGAGACACTTAAGAACAGCCCTCAGTCTTTTTAAATGTTCATCAAATGTCTCTGAGAACACTATAATGTCATCTAAATAACAAGGACACATCATCCACATCAGCTGCTGCAGAAGATTACCCATCATCCGTTCAAAAGTTGCTGCTGCATTACACAAACCGAACGGCATTACCTTTAACTCATACAGGCTCTCAGGGGTGATGAATGCAGTTTTCTCCCAATCAGCCTTATCTACTTCAATTTGCCAGTATCCCAAGTACATGTCCATGGTTGAGAAAAACTTTGCACCCTTCATATAATCTAGTGTATCGTCAGTTTGTGGAAGAGGGTAAATGTCCTTTTTAGTTATGTTATTAAGCTTCCTATATTCAACACAAAAACAGCAACTGCCATCCTTATTCCTGATGGGGACCACAGGTGATGACCATGGGATCTGCGAAGGCTGAATGATGTCATTCTTCATCATTTTCTCTACCTCATCGTGAATTATTTGACATTCCATTGTTGACACACGGTATGCTCTCTGGCTTATTGGTTAATGGTCTCCATTGCTAATCTGATGCTTCACTGTCAATTTGTCTAATTTGCTGTTATTCTGTGGATTGAAGCATTCAGAGAACTCTTGAAGAATGGCAACTAGCTTCTTTTGTTTTACCTTAGTGATACCTGTGATAGTTGAGCTAGGAGATGTTATATTAATTAGATTACAATAATATCACAACACTAAAATAGATACAAGTATATAATGAAATTAAATATAACGCTTGCTGTTGGAGTCATGGGACTGAGCTGCAGCTCAAGTAATTACCATGCTATTACTAGAGAAGAATTCTTCAATATTGTAGAAGGGTTGCTCTTCTAGCTCACACAAAAAAGTAGTTTTAAACTGCTCCCATGGTAAAGACTTAATCTTATCAGGTAAAGCATTAACCAATTTTAGGGCCACCATTAGGAAGCTGTTTTGTGTCTTTGCTAATCGACACCTTGGTATGTCGATACTGTCTTTGTTGCAGGTCCTGTATTTGTGAACTTCATTTCTCTTTCTTTAGATATCATGGTTTGTCTTTATTTGGAAGAGGCAGTTCAATATATACTGGCTGTAAACAGTCAGAGCTCCTAACCTGGTGAATATTGGTTTACAGTGGTCTGTTTTTTTGCTTGAAGTAATGATTCTTATTGCTTTCTTTTGCAGTAAAAACACATTTGTGCAGCCTGCAGAATGGCCACAAAACAACAGCCCGTAACTGATGTGACTGTGGAACATTGCATAGTACACATTTAGCAGGTAGTCATCTGATACTATACTTTTAAGTTTCCTCAAGAAGTACAGGACCTGTGAAAGTTTGGAACATGCATGTTTGGTGTGCTATTGCCAGGTTAATTTGGTATCAATGAGAAAGCCCAGAAGTTAAAATCTGCTGAGTTACCCAGTGCTCCAGTATTGCTAAGGCTGCATATCATCCTTGGAGTTTTTTCTCATTAATTTTCATTTTTATCATGATAAACCAGGTCTTAGATTCGTTGAACAAGACTTCTTCCTGATGGACTGCCCGTACAACATTCTCTCCTTTTGAGAACAAGGTTGTATCATCCACAAACTACAAGGTGTGCCCATTGGAGCCTATGTCATGTATGAAGATAAGGAACAGCAGGGGCCCTATTACTGATCCCTGTGGCACACCATGCTGTAGCTTCTTCTCACCTGAATCAACTCCTTTCATGGAGACAATCTGTCATCTGTTTCTCAGGTAGGAAATCGAGAGTTTGCAGGACAGATCCCCCTATATCTTTTTTTTAGCTTTCTGAGCAGGGCCTTATGTGGGATGCAGTCAGATGCCTTACTAAGGTCTTGTAGACTCTTTGTCTTCAAAACCCTGACTTATGTTTGTAACTATGTCAAGTACAGCTGTTGTTGTTGACCTGCCCTTCCAAAAGCCATGTTGCACATCATAAAAGAGACTATTTCCTTCAAAGTAACTTAATAGTTGTTCTTTCATTATCAACTCCATCACCTTTGCTAGTACTGGTATTATAGATATGGGACTGTAGCTTGACACTTCATGTGGACTGCCTTTCTTGTAAACAGGCACTGTGCGTGCTACTTTCAGGAAGTCTGGAAATTCCCCTGCATGGAGGCTTTTATTTGTTACTACTGTTAATGGCTGTGCAATTTCACTGATTACAGTTTTTAACATGACATAAATATCCGGGCTCCCTGAAGATTTGTAGCTTTTTACAATTTGTATTATTTCTTTTGGATACACTCTCTTCCACATTACCATGTTGCATCTATTCTCAAATTTCACAGCAGCTGCAGGATCTATTCCAAAGTCAGGAATTTCATCTACTGTTTCTTCCACTATTTTTATAAAATAGTCATTAAAATCATCTGGACTGCAAGAATTAGAGCAAGAGGTGGACTTTCTCCTGTGGTCATTAACCAGATCCCATGCTGCTTTACAAGGACTGTGAGCTTCTTCAACAAATCTGGCATTGCTTTCCTTCTTTGATTTTTCTACTTCCTTTCTCTAGATCCTTTTGGTCTGTAAATAACTAAAGTACAGTCTATCCTTAATATCTATATATTTAGCAGCTTTGACCTTATCATTTAGTATTTGGACAATACATTTTATTTTGGCTAGTCTAGGAGTATACCATCTGTTTACTTTGTTAGTTTTCTGTCTACATTTTGATTTAGTGTCTTCTATAGATTAGCACCAAATAATTGATGAATTTCCATCAAATTCTGCATTCAATCACATGTTGGTTCCAGACCCTTAAAGTGGAATTTGCTGAACATTTTCCATTAAAACCCAAGAGATATTCAAATTGACGATACACTAGATTATATGAAAGGTGCAAAGTTTTTCTCAACCATGGACATGTACTCGGGATACTGGCAGATTGAAGTAGATAAGGCTGATTGGGAGAAAACTGCATTCATCACCCCTGAGAGCCTGTATGAGCTTAAGGTAATGTCGTTCGGTTTGTGTAATGGACCGCTATCTGAACCAAGGTGGCGAAGAAGCATGCAGTGGGCCGTCTGTGGCTCCTGGTGAGCGGCACTGAGGTGGCAGGGGCAAAGACTTCTGCATTGTCTGTCAGCACATCCTGACGTCATGGCCGCACAAGGTCTACACACAGCTGTGCATTGCATGGGTCAATGAGGCAGCCATTCTGTGCCACACTGTTTTGCAGACAGTGAAGTGGTGTCCTCAGCACTGCAGGACCCGGTGGCACAGATCGAGGGGAAAGCGGAACTGTAGTTGGAAACAATAAATCGCTTGGAAAGCTCAGATGAGTGTTAATATTGTGCCTTCTACCTCTACATTTGTTGTTGCTATTACATTTGGTGTCAGAAGTTGCCACTACAGTAAGTATGTTGCGGGCCACATCATGTTAGTACATATAAAACTGGTATCAGATGTGGGGTCCAGGCTTCAGTTCCTGGTTGGGTGTCTTTACTAACAAATAATGGAGAATGGAAGATAGTATTTTCTCTTAGGAAAATTAGCAATATCTGTCTTAGGACGAAACAACTTGAGGTTTTGAGGTATACCAGGTATGGTGTTGAGACACAACAGTCAGTTTTTGTGTACAGCAGGAGTGAGTCAAGAAGAAGAAGTTGACAAGAAGTAATCATCCTATGCTGAAGAATTATGAGAGCACAGTGAGTGGCCCACTGCAGTAAATGAGACAGGATGTCTTTGCAGCAGTTACAATAGCTAAGGTCAGGGGCATCAGCATTTTAATCAGCAGCATGTGTGTGCTGACTACACCAATTCCGCTCTCATGAGACATTAACACAACAGTCCAGCCTGACCAAGAAAGTATGCTGAGTGGAACACAACATGGTATGGAAACAAGGCCTACAGCTGTGAAAAAGAATGAAAAAATATTTAATTTGAATGTGGAAGCTAGTGAAGTTCCCTTTGAGCAGATAGTCTTGTATGTTGGATTTAAGTTAATCTCACGAGCTTTTGATGGAAATAAAGATGAACATAGGGAAATTGCTGACTAGGGAATTCATTGACAATTGTGATTCAGCATTCAAACTAATGTCGCGCCATAGTTGTAGTGTGCCCTTAAAGTTTGCTATAACTAAGACTGTGGCTACAGCTCAAAGTAAACTACTCATACACAATGTGACAGCAACTCAGTCAAATGTTAAGAAATTGTATTGGAGAGATATTAGTAAAAAATGGACTCTGGATTACCACTTATGTTTATTATTCTCTGGCAGACAGAAAAGGGCTAAAACTATGGCTGAGTGGGTGAGTGATCTTTAGATATTGCAACACCAATTTTGTGAAGCTGTCCAGGGAGCAATGAGGGAATCAGTCATTCCAAGTAACTCTAATTGTGAACCTGGCATGAGCAGTGTTCATACAGGGAATCAAAGATGAGGGGATTAAAACAGTGATGAGGGCAAGAGGAGAGGATTTAACATTAACACAAGCAATAGCTGCAGTATTAACAGAGTATTAACAGAAGCAACATCCATTGTGTCTTGGAAGGAAAAGTTTGGTGAATCAAGCTGCCTGAGTGATTACTATTTTATGTGTAAGTAAGGAGACCATCATGTGAGGAACTGCACCATGTGGAAGCATGTCAGGAAAACAGATGCCATGCAATGAGTCATAGTGTTGTAGAGAAATGGGCACTGTATCCTGCACCACCACCGAGAAGGATAGAGGAAACACTATGTAGAGGTCATCAAAGTGAAATTGGAAGTAAGCAACCGATGTGATCTTCAAGAGCATCCAGGGCCATGTGATCAGGTGACATTTATGATTTGTTATATTTGTAAGGAACCAAGACACTAAGCCTGATAGTGTAATGTTGTTGCTGGGCTAGCAAATCTGAAGGCCTGATTCTTAACTAAGTTATAGACCAGGGTGGTCATTTGTGCTGGTAATTGATTAAAGGATCTAGCAAGCCTCATCTATGTTCTTATAAAACCTGTGTCTGTGCTCTTTTGCATGCTCCTTGCTAAAACATGACAAAGAAATAAAAAGCAGACCAGTAAACCAACCCATATTCTCATTTCTGCCGTCATCATCATGTCTACCACCTTAGCCTAACACCCGAGTCATTCTTCACTGTCTCCCACCACAGAGACCTGAAAAATCTCAGCTTGACCCCGTTGCTATTTCATTCCTGTGCACAACCACTTGGGTATCCAGAAAGAGCCAACAAAAAATAACAGAGCCACGAAGTTGTACTCAGTAATTGGCAAGGGAAGGAATGATTTTGAAAATATAAGATGCATGCAGAGTAGCACCAAAACGATAGGGTTCATTGCAGATAGTGCCACTCAGGTAAATGTAATAGAGAAATAAGCACTGAAAAGTACAGTGAGCAATAACACTAATGAAAGAATAAAACTTAAAGGGATCACTAAAGAAGTAACAGAGCCACGAGGAGCCATGATGTTAATGCTAAGGATAGAGGATGGTGTGTGTGTGTGTGTGTGTGTGTGTGTGTGTGTGTGTGTGTGTGTGTGTGTGTGTGTGTGTGGAACACAAGTTTCAGATAATGGTTGATGAATTAGTGTCCAAATTAACCATAGATTATGCAATGAAGCCTCTATGGGTCAAGGGCAGACTGGTACAGCTACACATGGAACTGGAGCTGGAGCAGTGAATCTTGCTAAAAGAAATGAGTCATGAATGCAAATGCACCACCAGAGGTATCAGTAGGAACTCAGGTAGGACAGGACTTAAAGCTGAGAGAGAGAGAGAGAGAGAGAGAGAGAGAGAGAGAGAGAGAGAGAGAGAGTGAGAGAGAGAGAGAGAGTGAGAGAAATGTTCAAATGTGTGTGAAATCTGCTAAGGTCATCAGTCCCTAAGCTTACACACTACTTAACCTAAATTATCCTAAGGACAAAAACACACCCATGCCTGAGGGAGGACTCAAACCTCCGCTGGGACCAGCCGTACAGTCCATGACTGCAGTGGCTTAGACCACTTGGCTAATCCTGTGCGGTGAGAGAGAGAGAGAGAGAGAGAGAGAGAGAGAGAGAGAGAGAGAGAGAGAGAGACCTCAAAAGTGAGGGACTAGAAGAAATAATAAGTGGTAAGATGCTACATCTAAGGGAAATGAGGAACAGAGATGAGCAGCAGATGGAAAGGAAAGAGAGCCTGTGAGACATTATATGAATAAGCCCGCGAGAAGAAAAGATTTTAAGGATTAAAGTGCAGAGCACAGATCTGACTGAAGGAGTAGTGGAGAAGCAGCAGCTGCAATGGGAATAGATTTGCCTGGAGCCTGTGTGACCATGCAAGAGGTGCATGTGTCTTGAATACTTTGAGTACCACAGAAGAAGACATTATACTCTAATATCCCAAAGTGACATGGGAGAAGATGAGGAATGCCACATATGTAGTACAGTGGAAGTGGACTGAGAGATAAGGTTGAGAATTAGTGAATTAAAGGAAATGGTTGAGTGGATCACTTAAACAAAGAAAAAAGTACTTCAATTATTGAAGTGTGTATTGCATACCATGATGTATTCCACCTACCTAGAAAGAGACTAATATACACTGCAATGGTGAAGCATGAAATTAAGTTGAAACCAGAAGTGCAAGGAAAAGTAATCAATATCTAACCATATCAATTACCACAGGTGCCACAGGAAGCCCTCCAAAATGAGATACATAGGATGCTAATGGAAGATATCATTACACAGGGCACAAGTGGGTGGAATTTTCTGTTACCGATGATCACAACAAAGACAGACACTTCTGGAATGTGAAAGCGGAGAATAGCTGCAGACTACTGGAGACTGAATGACATTTGTATTAGCACTGTATTTCTATTACCCCATACTGATAAGATTTTAGATAGCTTAGGAAAAGCCAAGTACTTCACCACTTTATACTGTGGATCATCATGGATACTGGAAGACCCAAATGCAGTCATTAGGAATATTGAAGAGACTGATGAGGAAGAACAAGACGACCAGACACCACGGATTAGTGAAGAGGAAAAGCAAGCTATTTTGAAGCAGTTTCATGATTAGTTAATAGGTGGACCCCAAGGAATCAGCCACACATACAACCATACTAAAAGGTACAGATCATGCAGAGGTCTAAAGAAGGACATAGAAGAATACATTTGAAGATGCAAGAATTGTCACAAGAACAAATTTATGTAGGATAAAGTTAAGATGCCCTTAATGCAGACTAAAATACCTAACCAGGAATTTGCTCATTTGATACCAGTGTAGTTAGATTGCTTCAGATAATAGAAAAAGGGAACAGATGCATCCTATCATATCAAGATACCCTCACAAAATTTACTGTAGCACAATCTGCAGCACAGCAGAATGCTAACACAATAGTGCAAGTTTTAGTACAGAGAATAATTTGCAATTATAGAATATGGTTAGTATTATTGTGTGACAAAGGAAGAGATTTCCTAGGTGTCAGCTTGAAGAGTGTTTGCCATTTACTGAAGTCAGAGAAGATTCAGTCTTGTGCACGCCATCCTCAAATGAACAGACCACTCAAAAGGATGCATCAGATGCTAACAGAATATCTACACTATTATGTGGGAACAAAGCAGGAAAACTGGAATGAAGGGATACATTTTGCAACTACGTATATAACAAAACACTTCAACTGTGTTCACTCCATTTGAGTTATTTTTTTGCGAAAATATGTAACATACCCAGTAGCTTATAATGGGATCTGACTAAATTACGACACAACTATATTGATTACATAACAGAACTAAAGGCAGGAATGTGTCATGTGTATTGAATGGCAAGAAGTTTTAATAAGGAACACAAAGAGAAGAATAAGATTATAATGATCACACTTGAACCCAAAGGAATTCAAGGCATGAGACAAGGTATTATTACATGATGAAAGTGTGAAAAGAGGACAATCAAGGAAAATATAAGTAAGAAAGAATATGATAAATTCTATCTTGGAAGACTGATTTAAAAGATGCATATGGGAATTCAAACAGGTGGAGGTGAGGGAGCCATTGTAATTAGTCCTTGGAGACAAGCCAACCCCCAATCACTTTGCCTCTATTAGCCTCACCCTGGCAGCAGTAGTAAATGAGTTAGGATTACATAAAAGAGTAACAGAGACTGAGAGATCCAGTTGGAAAACAGACACTTCAGTTGACCTGTTAGTGACCCACACCACCTTCTTAGCCACAGGAGTGATTCTTAGACACCTTAGATGCAACATCCAGGCAGAAATTGGAAAGGAGAGAAATGTTACGACCATGTGTGTGTGAACTGTCATCCAGCTCACAGAAAAAGCTCACAAGAAGTGTACTCCATAAGTGGCATTATTCCTAAACCCGGTCCTTCGTCATTGAATACACAAGACTGCAGATGAAGAATGGAGAAAATGTGATTACTTATCGTACATATTTGTGTTACAAGGGTATATTAATTGTATCAATTGGAAAACCTATGTATGAATATTTATATACAAAAAGAAAACAGAAACCTGTGGATTTATGAATATATATGAGCACATCAATGATCTACATGTGAATATTAGCTGTAAGTCTAGTAACTTAGATACAGTCACATAGTGCAGGCTGCTTTTGTCAGACCAATAAGAGAAAAACATATGCATTGAAAAACAACTTATTTCACATGCACCAATAACAAATTTCAGGTAAAAAGCAGGGTAATCATGCATCATCCATAAACAAACAGCCTCAAATGCTGTATAAAAAGGCCCTCAAATGCCAAGTAAGGGAGTTCCAGTAAGTGGCAGTGACCCCAGATGGATGAGCCGACAGAAACTACTATGTAAGTGAGCTGTAAGGTTCAAATAAATTTGTGCCCTAAGAAGGACTTGCAAAGTTTGCCTGTATGAACCTCTCAACTAGGATTATTGGTTTCCATCATATCTTGTGATGAGTGCTTGAGCCTAAAGAGTTAAATTAGAACAATAGAATCTGGCACCTCCGTGGTTCATGGTCTGCAGTAGCATGCATTACTGCATCTGATTCTTAACTAAATTGTAGGGCAGGTGACAATTTGTTCTGGTAATTGATTAGAGGACCTAGTACGCCTCATCTATGCTCCTATAAAGCCAGTGTCTGCATTCTTCTGCATGTTCCTTGCCAACAGATGAAGAAGCAATAAAAATCAGATCAGTAAGTCAACCCAGAATCTCATTTCGCCTATTATCGCCATATTTACCTTGTTAGCCTAACATCCGAGTAATTTTGTTCTATCTCCCATCACAGAGACCTGAAAAATCTCAGCCTGACCCCATGACTTTTTCACTTCTGTGTGCAACCGCTCACATACCAATAAATGTATAACCAAAAGTCCCACTGCATCTCTGATCTGGATGTAAGCTTCTAAATTAAGTATGTTGAGACCCACATTGAGTTTTAAATATGCATAAAACAACTGAAAATCATCTTGCAAAGTCTGCAATTCCAACAAAAAAACAGTCAAGGACAGTCATGCAATCTGAGATCATGCGACTTGAATTGACTCAACATGATGTGACATGATGTCAAAGACAGTGTGAATACAGACTGATGTGATGGTGCTGTGATGTGATGGTGCCCAGCCAGTGTGAGTTGGTCTTGAAACATAAATTTGACAAATGCTTTTTTTCCGATTTATTGGCGTTTGGGCTCTGCCCATTCACTCATTTCAGTAGTAACTTCAGTTATGATGACAGGAAAGGTAGGAAAACACAACACCCTGTCCCTTAGCACAGAAGATCTTTGACCCAGCTGGGAATTGAACCCCGACCCCGTTGCTTAACAGTCCTTCGTCTAGGCTGTGCAGCTACCTAGGCTGACAACAATTGGGTTTCAAAGCAATGACTATGTTAATATTATTGTTACTGTTAAATACAGGAGCTGCAAATTGGATTTTCACAGTTAATAGTAATTCCATACACTGAGGTGACATAAGCAATAGGATAGCAAGATGCACATATATAGATGGAAGTACTATCACATACACAAGGTATAAAAGGGCAGTGCTCAGGAAGAGCTGTCTTTTGTACTCAGTTAGTTCATATGAAAAGGTTTCCAACATGATTCTGGCTGCCTGAAGGCAGTTGACAGACATTGAATGTGGAATGTTACTTGAAACTAGATGCATGGGACAATCCATTCCAGAAATCATTAGGAAATTCAATATTCCACAATCCACAGTGTCAGAAGTGTGCTGAGAATACCAAGTTTCAAGCTTTACCTCTCACCACGGACAATGTAGTGGCTGACGGCTTCACTTCATGACCAAGAGCAGCAGTGTTTGTGTAGAGTTGTCAGTGTTAACAGGCAAGTGATGCTGCATGAAATAACCACAGAAATCAGTATGGGATGTACAACAAATGTATCCATTAGGGCAGAGCAGCAAAATCTGGCAGATGACAGATGTGAGTGCCTTTGCTAACAACATGACATTCACTCTGCAGCAGAGTGTGCACTGATATGAAACTTCCTGGCAGATTAAAACTGTGTGCTGGACCAAGACTCAAACTCGAGGCCTTTGCCTTTTGTGGGCAAGTGCTCTACCATCTGAGGTGTGTAAGTATGACTCTCGACCCGTCCTCATAGCTTCAGTTCTGCCAATACCTGGTCTCCTACCTTCCAAATTTCACAGAAGCCCTTCTGCAAATCTTGCAGAATTAGCACTCCTGGAAGAAAGGATATTGCAGAGAAATGGCTTAGCCACAGCCTGGGGGGTGTTTCCAGAATGAGATTTTCACTCTGCAGCTGAGTGTGCACTGATATGAAACTTCCTGGCAGATTAAAACTGTGTGCCAGACCGAGACTCGAACTCGGGACCTTTGCCTTTTGTGGGCAAGTGCTCTACCATCTGAGCTACCCAAGCACAACTCACGACCTGTCCTCACAGCTTCAATTCTGCAACTACCTCATCTCCTACCTTCCAAATTTCACAGAAACTCTTCTGCGAAACCTCATCTGCAGCACCTCTCCTGGACTTGTGACAATATCTGTTGGACCCTAGATGACTGGAAAAACATCTCCTGGTCAGATGATCAAGAGTGGCATAGACTCAAAAAAGTCATGGACCCATGTTATCAACAAAGCACTCTGTAAGTTGGTTGTGGCTCCATAATGTCGTGGGTTGTGTTCACATGAAATGGACTGCAACCTATGGTCAAACTGAACCAGTTGTTGACTAGAAGTGGTTATGTTCAGCTACTTGGAGACCATTTGCAGCCATTAATGGACTTCATGTTCCCAAACAACAATGGAATTTTTATGGGTGACAATGTGCCATGTTACCAGGTCACAACTGTTCATGATTGGTCTGAAGAACATTCTGGACAATTCAAGTAGTTTGCTTACCCACCCAGATCACCAAAGACATGATTCCCATCAGACATTTATTGTGCATAACTGGAAGACCAGTTCATGAATAAAATCCTGCACTGGCAACACTTTTGCAATTATGGATGGCTGTAGAGGGAGCACATCACAATATATCTACATGGGACTTCCAATAACTTGTTGAGTCCGTACCACAACTTGCTATACTACACTGGGGAAAGGGAGGTCTAACATGATATTAGGAGGTATCCCTTGACAGTTGTCACCTCAGTCTAAGTATAGAATTGGTACATAAAGATTGTCAACATCTCTTTCATTTTTATCACAAATATTTTGTTGTATTTGTTACTTGTGTAAGAATAGTAAAATATAATAACTCATTTGATCTTGGGAGTAAATCCATCATACTGGAAGGTTAGGCTCCAAGTGTGAATTGGTTTCTTATGTTAAACTGAGCCAACATATTTTTGGTGTGCTCTTTTATGTCAAGACCATTGTGAAATATTTTCTTAGATTTTGAGTCTACCAACTGAATAAATGGGACTCTTTAAATGAATACAGCCAGTATTTTTATTTATAATACTGCAAGGCCCTAATGTAATAGACTACATGAAGCAGAATGTGATCTTGAAGCCATCAAATACACAGTTTCAGCACCTGTTTCACCAATGTTACCCAAGTTACGTAAATTTGTTTGAAATCACTTTGTTTTTCTACACAGGATTTAGAATTTATTGTGCAAGTGTCATCCAAGGTGTCATAGCACTTGCTGATCCCAGCTGATAATTCTGAGTGTCATTTCAAGCTCCAATATTTGTGCATAAATGATTTACAAACATGATAAAGAAGAGAGCTGACCCTGTGACAGACAAAAAAGGATGATAAGTATGGAGTGAGTGCAGTCACTGATTCATGAGTAGCTGTGGTATAACATCTAGATTTATCTTTGTGTTAGACAATATGACTTATGTGCCTTGGCAATTACTGTGGTGTTGAGTTTTATATTGTGTGCACTGGATGAGTATTCTATGTATAGTGAGTAAATACAACAAAGTGTTGACTGCTGTCATGGTCGTGGGTATTACAAATGGATGCTGAATTCTCCAAAAGTGCTACCTTGTACTGAACAGTACGGAACATTCTCTTCACTTGAGTGTGTAACACAATGGGTTTCAAAGGAATAATGTCCCAAAGACGGTGGACCATGAACCCCCATCTGTCACCAACACTATGCCACAGACCACTGCACAGGCTAAAGCAATGGCAACAAAGAGTACAACATAAAAATTCTGCCTTTTATAGTTAAGACAAGTGGAGGTCATCATTTGACTTGGGATTGTATCTTATATGGAACAGTTTACATTGATCACATTACAGGTGGAGTTAAATATTAGAGGATGTCTTACATCGATAATCTCATACTGTGTTTAAAGAAGCTGTACTCCAGTATTTCATGCTACTGCCAGAATCATGGTTACAAAAAATTATTGAGAATGAAGTGTTGGCCAGTGATTCCCCAAACCAAGTGCTTCACTTGTTATGTCCAGTGGTGGGTAATGAACTGTTATCAGAACTATTCAGAAATTTTCTGGATTTGAAAACACAAAATGTGAGGGCCATTCTTTGTGTTTTTACAGGTCTCGTCCTTGATGAACTGGGATGCAAAGTGGATGCAGTAAGGATTGTATGCATGGATAATACTACCTGTGCTGCTGTGAATGAGGTTATGACAGGAGGCTCCGGACCACACATTGTGACCTCAGTTACCCCAGGGAGCTGCGATGCGTGCATTGTGGTAACACAGACGCAAGACTGCAGGCAGAGCCAACTATGGAGCAGTTGATGAAAGAACCAGCTAGATTAAATGCTAAACTGAAGAGGCGTCCCAACAAAAATGGAGTTCAAGGAAAGAATAACCAGTGATGCAGACAGTGGTGTTGGTACCACATGAATTTTGCTGACATAGCAAGGCATTGCACAAGCCTCTGCATATACCCAAATGGGAATGACAAGTGTCAGCAGGCACGCACACTCACCAGGATTTTTCACAGCCCCCAAAAGGCGGAAAGACTGCAATGGTGTCAACTGTTATGGACTCCACTTGTTTATTTAACAAAGACAGAAAGTATGGAGCACTTTTCCTAGTAGATACTGCTCTACATGGACATTTGTCATTGCCAAAGTGACAGGGCCAATTTTAGGAACTGATTTTCTCTGACATTTTTCAATTTTGCCAGATTTAGTGCATCAGTGCTTAGTGTAAATACCTCTCTCTCCCAAACTCACTACCACACTGGAATTCATACTGCATGAGTCCACTGTTTTCAGTTGTTCGAAGATCACTGGGCTACCTGCATCTTCCAAATTTGTTATACAGCAGTCTAAATTGCTACTGTCTCAACGTGGAGCATACATAAACACTTATTCACACAAAACTATTGAGCATTTGAAGTTGAGAGAGACCTGCAAGGTACTTGAAGCACAAATTTCTGAGATACAAGGACTGTGTTCTGTAAAAAGTTTGATGACTAATAAATTACAAAATCAAAATGCTAAGGTGAAGGAAGCTTTATGTATCACAAAAAGAGTTGGACTGCACATGTGAACAACTGTGGTACCTGTGCTGCACTGCTATGGCACCAGATGGTGGTCAAGCTTCTTCCCCCTATTCCTTCTCCAAGGTTGACTGTGTCGGTCAATGGCCTTGGCCAACAGCTGCTGCTAAAGTTTCCTGTGCTGAAACATCCTGTGCAGGCCAAGAACAACTCAATATTTTATTAGTACAACGATGGGTCAGTCGGTGGCTTTCAGACCTAAGTCCTTGCCTCCTGATAAATTATTCACAGCAAAACAGGAATTCGGTAAGATGATTGCTGATGGAGAGGTATCAGGATCACATAGTGCATGGGAGTCCCGATTGCAAGTGGTAAAAAAGAAAACAGATCATGGAAAATCTGCAGAGGCTGACTTTAATGATAACCTAGAAGGTGCTCAATATTTCAGTGTTGTTGGCTGTACTAAGGCATTCTTACAAATACTTAGGGCTCTGAAAGACAAAAAATATACCTGTGACTACACCATTTGGTCTTTTTGAGCACAATACTATACCTTTTTGCCTGTGAAATGCTGCAAAAACTTGGCAGAATTTCATGCATGAAGTCCTGCATGGGCTTCCATTCATGTTCGGCTGCATGGACAACATGTTAGTATTCTCAAAAACCAAAGAGAAGCATATTAAGCATCTGCACAATTTGTTCAAAAGACTAGATTGCTACAGTGTTATGATTAATAAGGGCAAATATGTTTTTGCAAAAGAAGACAAAGTTTCTCTCTACACTGTATCACGCCATGGTACCTCACCATTTCCCAAAACAGTAACAGATATTGTAAATGAGTCCCCTCTTTCTGCATTTAAAGACCTTAGATGTTTCCTGAGGATGTTAAATTATTACAGAAGACATTTGCCATATTTGGCAGAGATGCAGGAACCACTTAGCAAACTGCTCACTGGTAAAAACACATCTGGTAGCAGGAGGTTCCATGGACTCTGGAAACTACATCTGCATATAATGAACTAAAAAATGCATTGGTGAATGATACATTGTTGGCACATCATGTTCAGAATCTGCCATTCACACTGTGGATTAATGCAAGTCAGATGGCACAGGGCATGGTGTTACAACAATGTGGCACAGCAAAATGGCAACCTCCTGCTCTTTTTTCCAAGAACCAGTTGGTACAGCAGAAACTATGGAGCGTATTTGACAGGGATCTCCTGGCCATACATCTAGCTATCAACATTTCTGACCATTCCAAGGTGGACAAGTATTTACAATGTTCATACATTATAAACCTCTGACCTCCATATTCCAACATGTCACCAATCATAAATCACCACACCAGATTTTTCAAGCACAGTTCATTGCCCAATTTTCCATAGACATGCAACACATCACAGAGCAGGATAATATCATGGCTGACTGCTTTCCATGCAACTGTGCAGTATTTTCCATCATTAACTGGGCTGGCGTGGCAGCAGAACAAGACACTGACAGCTTCCTTCAGCAGTAATGGGATGATCCTGCATTGATGGGCTTATGCCTTGAGTGCCTACCACTGTAGAACACAAGACAAAGGATTTAGTGCAGCATTTCAGGAAACAAGTTACTTCCATTTATCCCAACAAAGTTGTGATGCCCAGTGTTTGACACCCTTCAGAACCTAGTACACCTGGAGATAAGAGCTACTGCTAAGGGTTGTTTGGCTTGGAATACAGAAAGACTGACACCAGTGGGCTTGATGTTGCATGCCATGTCAAAGAAATATTTTCCCACAGCTTTCCTCTTGTGGAAAACTTCCCCTTCCCTTGAGGGAGATTCACACTCTTGCATTTGGATACAGTAGGTCCCCTTCCCCCTTGAGATGGCTTTTGTTTTCTAGTTACTACATGGCCTGAGGACATTCTCATACCAGATGTTTCAGCAGTGTCTGTAACCCACACTTTGATCTCTACTTGGTTCTTCAGATTTGTCATTCCTCAGATTATCACTACTGACAGGGGTAGACAGGGGTACCTGGGTGTTAAAATTACGAACAACTTCAGTTGGAAAGACCACATAGATAATATTGTGGGGAAGGTGAGCCAAAGGTTGCGTTTCATTGGCAGGACACTCAGAAGATGCAACAAGTCCACTAAAGAGACAGCTTACACTACACTCGTTCATACTCTGTTAGAATATTGCTGTGCTGTGTGGGATCCTTACCAGGTGGGATTGATGGAGGACATCGAAAGGGTGCAAAAAAGGGCAGCTCGTTTTGTATTATCAATTAATAGGGGAGAGAGTGTGGCAGATATGATACATGAATCAGGATGGAAGTCATTAAAGCAAAGATGTTTTTCATCGCGGCGAGATCTATTTATGAAATTTCAGCCACCAACTTTCTCTTCCGAATGCGAAAATATTTTGTTGAGCCCAACCTACATAGGTAGGAATGATCATCAAAATAAAATAAGAGAAATCAGAGCTCGAACAGAAAGGTTTAGGTGTTTGTTTTTCCCGCCCGCCGTTCGGGAGTGGAATGGTAGAGAGATAGTAGGATTGTGGTTCGATGAACCCTCTGCCAAACACTTAAATGTGAATTGCAGAGTAGTCATGTAGATGTAGATGTAGAAAGACTTGTTCAAATGTGAGTATGTGTGGCTAAGAAATGATGCGGCTAGACCTCCTCTTTCCCCTCCATGTATGGGACACTTTAAGGTCATTGACGTAGGTGACAAAACAGTCATAGCTGAAAAAAAAAATGCAAAAATGACACATGGTCAGTTGACTACCTGAAGCAACATACTCCAAAAAATGTGCGGATGTATCATACAATGAAAGGGATAAATTGTTATATTCCCCTCATGACGTGTCAGCCAAGGATAGAGATATTCGTCTTCTTGAATAGACTGAAAAGCCAATTGTGTTTACTCAGTCTGGAAGACTAGTACTTTATCTGCACTCCATTGATCTTGGGGGGGGGGGGGGGGGGGAGGCAGATTTTTAAGTTCCATTCAGTTGAGGGAGTGGCAGACCATATGAGTAAATATGCTACACACATTAATTGTTGAGCTACAGCTCTCCCAAAAGAGAGGTGGGGGGGGGGGGGGGGGTGTTGATGTGGCAGACTAAATGGACAATCAATATGGAGTGAGTGCAGTTATCGATTCATAAATAGCTGTTATATAAAAACTAGATTTTTCTTCATATTGGACAATATAACTTACATTCTTACAGTCTTTGATTATATTGCGTGTGTTGGGTGAGTATTCTATGTGTAGTGAGTAAATACAATAATGTGTTAACTACTTTTATAGCCATGGGTATTACAAGTGGATGCTGAATTCTCCTAAAACCCAGCAAAATTCAGCACTGAAAAAGAATTCGAGTATTCATCAATTGAAACTGTCATTAATTATACAAAATATATTATCTTTAATGTCTACCATTCACTTGATAGCAGTCCCATGGTATTTTTGAAGCAATTCAACAGTGGGCTAAATAAGATTAGTAGCTGCAAATGAAACAACAAAGTAATATTGAATGATGACTTTAATATTGATTACAGGAAGGCATCAAACTTGAAAAAGGATCTTTGATCTCATACTGGCCACTCCTGTTCTTGCTAGCCCACAGTGGAGTGCCCAACAGCTGGGGTGTAGTATATGACATCCCTGCCAGCCTCAGTACTGAGGTGGCAACATTGCAAGCAACTGTGTCCTGCCTTGATTCCAGTCACCACTGTATGTGGAGCTTAAGCTGCCGGTATAACTGCAGCTCTCACTGCTGCAGGCCTAGCTGACCTACCTACACCTCTCATGATACAGCCAGCCTCTGTTGGTACCACAAGCATTTTGGCCGAGATACTGTGAACCTCAGGGAGCCCTGCTCTTGGCACCCAAACACCAAAAGCTACCAGGATTAGGCATGCCCGGCTGTTGCTCAATCTCTATTTATCTGTGACACTCGCTCTGCCACACCTTTCCTGATTAACACTAGCTCCAAGTTGCCTATCTTCCAGTGGCAACTTGTACAGGACCCTGGCACCTCTTCAGCCATCCTTCTTGTGGCAGTTAATAGCTCCACCATAACCACTTACGGCATACATCACCACATCCTTGGCCTTGGCCTGCAGTGGGACCTTGTTTGGACCTTCACTGTCACTGACCCCATTACTGGAGCAGACTTCATCAGACACTATCTGCTCCCTGATGTTGCAGGCTGGTGCCTCATTGACAATGACACTGGAAGAGCAATGAAGTGCACCACTCATTTTGCTATTCCTTTTGACGTGAAGCAGGTGGCATTTTTTGACCCCTATATCGACCTACTGGCACAATTTTCTGCTTTCATATGCCCATCCAGTGCGCCTCGGTAGGTCCACCATTCAGCTATCCACTACACTGACAACACCCCAGACCATCCATCTTCTACCACCCATGGCACCTAACACAGTACAAACTCAGGATTGCCAAGGCCAAGTTTGATGAGCCTTTCACTGCTGGTGTGCTGTGTCCTTTGAAGAGCTCCTGCTGGTCATCCAGCCTTCACCTTGTCAAGAAGAAAGATGGCTCCTGGCGCTTATGCAGCGACTTCTGGGAGCTAAACAAAGACACTATCCCTGACTGATACCTGATGCCGTTCTTATGCAGCTACAACAATATGCTGGCTGTAGCTACAAGTTTCAGCATGACTGACTGGGCAATGCTTTCACCCTGATTCCAGTTGCACCCAAGGATATCCAGAAGGGTGCAATTATCATGCCATTTGGACTCTACAAGAGTGCCTTTATTACCTTCATTCGCGATAATGCCGTCAAAACTTGGCAATATTTCTTGGATTGTGTGTTGTGAGGCATGCCCTACTGTTTCGTCTACCTGGACGATATAGCCGTGTTTCCTGTGACACCTGAGGAACACCAACAGCCCCTCTGCAGTATTTTCGAACGCCTACAGGATGTTGGCATCATCATCATCAAACCAGTAAGGTGTGTTCTTGGTGACAGAAAGGTGGTATTCTTGGGCCATGTCATCTCCTCCACTGGTTCATGTCCCCTGCCGAGCAAGGCACAAGGCATCCTCGATTTTCTGCGTCCAGAGACATTCAAGGACCTCTGCCACTTCCTTGGTATTTCCTTCTGCCGCCATCGGAGAAATGTTGCCACTACACAGGAGCCACCCATTTCCACTCTCCAGAGCACCCAAAAACAAAGGGGAACCAGCTGGTGCCATCCAAGCTGCAAATGGAAGACAGCTTCTTTCCCACCGACAGTGACTTGGCAGATGCTACCCTGCTCACCCACCCCCACCCGACCATGCCACTTGCTGTCATGATTGATGCCAGCCAAGGTAGCCCCTGAGGGCCGACAACCCACATTACACTACAGAGGACGAGTTTGTCTATGCCCAAGGTGTACCAAAAGCACGGCTGGTCCCGGCAGAGGTTCGAGTCCTCCCTCAGGCTTGGATGTGTGTGTTTGTCCTTAGGATAATTTAGGTTAAGTAGTGTGTAAGCTTAGGGACTGATGACCTTAGCAGTTAAGTCCCATAAGATTTCACACACATTTGAACATTTTTAACCAAAAGCACCATGGTAAACACCAGCTATTTACATACAAGATAATGGGAACAGACATTCCGAGCACCACTTCCTGAGAGGGAGCTCGAGCCACAGCCTGCAGGAAGTATCACTAAGTCAAAACCTGATTGGCTGGACACAGCTATAGAGGGGCTAGAACCAGCACTGAAGTTCAGTTCGCGTTGGATACCAACCTTGTGTACTACGACCATTGAAGATTAGGTCTTTGTGGAAAATTAGAAGTGAACTTTTGTTTGCCTCAATTAGGAGACTTTTACTGGCATCGTTATTGTTACCTTTCGTTTGTATGTTCACTCATCAACCTTGTGAACTTCCATCAATAAAAGTTGTGTTTGTGAAAAATTTCGAATTGTCAGACACAACACAAGTGCCCTTCAGCAGGTGGTCCAAAGTATGCATGAGCTACTACAAGGTTTTCAACAGTTTTGCAAGAACTCTCAAGATACACAGGGACGTTTATTTACGGAACTCTTGCAAAATCGCACGGTTCCATCGCCCCGCCGTTTCCCACTTTCAACGAAGATGCTGAAGACTGGGAAACATACAAGAAGCGGCCCCAACAGCATTTTCAAATCCACCAGGTTGTCCAGGAGGCTGCTCATCGTTCCTACTTTTTGTCCTGGAACCAGTCCAAAGTGTATGTTCTCTTGACGAAACTGCAACCTCGACCACTGGATTCTTTGACTTTCTCCCAGATTTGTGAGGTTCTCACAGCTTACTACCGACGGTGGTTCCACGTGTTGGCTGCCTGTGTCGGATTTTACCAGTGTCGCAAGAAGGCTGGTCAATCCCATCGCTAGTGGGCAGCGCAACTGCAAGGTCTCAGCGGGAAATGTCACTTCAACACACGCGTCTCCAAAGAATCCTACGCTGACGAGATGGTCTGTCACCACCTCATCCAGGCTGCCACTGACGTGGCTTTCAGGCGCGACGCACTCCAACTCGACGATCCTACTCTGGACCAGATCATTGATTTAGCATTCAAGTACGAAGTCTCTACAGTGGCCAACAAGCGTTTGGAATCGTTGGCGGAAGTGGTGGCCCTCCCCGACCACAACGCCTCGGAGCCTGTCGCACACTGGTGGAGGTCGAAGACGTTGCCGCCATCCATTCCAATGACCGGCGCCGGCCATCCTGTTTTGCACAGCGTCGACAGGGTAGCCACCCTGTCCAGGAATTTGCAACCTCAGACGACTTCGCTGGTCCAGTACAGACTATCAATGCACGAAGGCCCCCACACTCTTGCCAGCATCGCCAGCCCCTCTGGCTGCCATCCTGCCCCAAATGCTTTAAGAACCATGCGAGGGATGACTGCCCGGACAGGTGGGCATATTGTGCAGTGTGTACCCGTAATGGACAAGTCATTTCAGTCTCCCAGTCTCGGCAGGCGCCTCCCCATACGGCCAATGACCGTTGGGGGCCTATCCCCATGGATGTCAACCAGGTGCAGTCTTCGGGATCTTCCAAGCTGATGATCAACGTTCAGGTCAACCGTCGGCCGCTGTAGATGCCTCTTAGGCAAAGATTGGGGCACCTCCCCCCCCCCCCCCCCTCCCCCCTGACGCCCACACCTCCTTACTTATAATAAGCAAGCGATCGCCCTCTTTGGTCAGTTCACGGCTTCTGTCACGTATAAATCGGTTTGCTGGTAAGTTACCTTCCTTGTGATCAACAATGTGGCCATGACAGATCTCTTCGGGTTGGATGCCTTCCGTTCCTTTGGCTTCGCCATCGACAACAATGTTCATCTGGTGTCCTCCCAGGTTCTCTTCCCAGCAGTCGATACCTTTTGCAAGGAATTCCACGACCTCTTCTCTCCAGACGTCGGCTGTGCTCAAGATTTTCATGTGTCGCTCCAGCTGAAACTGTCTGCCCACACGAAGTACTTCCGGGCCCGGCAGGTTCCCCACAACCTCCAGTAGCCTCTTCAACAAGAAATGGACCATCTCACCATGGAGGGAGTCATCATTCCAGTCCGTTACAGTTCGTGGGCAACACCCTTGGTCTTCCTCAACAGACCAGATGGGCGTCTTCGAGTTTGTGGCGACTTCAAGGCTTCGCTTAACCATCAGCTACAGGTTAAAGACTATCCCCTCCAGCGTCTCGAGAACCTGTTCTCCAAGCTCGCAGGGGGACAATTTTTTTCAAAGATCGATCTTGCCAAGGCCTACCTCCAAATATCCTTAGATGGGCCTTCCACTCACTTGGCCATTGTCAACACACTGTTTGGGCTGTTCTGGTTGAACCGCCTCATGTATGGCATCGCTAGTGCACCGGCAATCCTTCAGCGTTACTTGGAACAGCTCTTGTAGGATGTGCCAGGTTGTATAAACTACCTCAACGACATCGACGTCACCAGCCGTACCGTGAATGAACATCTCATTCATCTGCGACAATTGTTCCTGCTCTTGCAGACTACGGGCCTAAAATGCAACCTTGTTAAATGCTCCTTTTTTCAACCTGCTATCTCCTATCTGGGTCACATCATTTCCCACGATGGCATATCTCCTATCTCCTCCCACATCGCCACTATAACGGCCCTTCCTCGTCCGTGTGACATGCACCAATTGGGGTCTTTCCTGGGTGAAATTGCTTACTATCGAAAATTCATTCCCTCCACCGCCCACATTGCGGCACCCCTCCATCACCTATGCCGAAAGAACGTGGCTTTTCATTGGTCCCCAGCTTGTGAATCAGCTTTTCAAACCTTAAAGCGGAGGTTTCACTCTGCGGAGTGTCTCATGCCGTATAACCCCTCTCTTCCTCTCCTCTTGGCTCTGGATGCCTCAGACTATGGTGTTGGAGCTGTGCTTTTGCACTGTCTACCCGCCGGATTAGAACCCCTGGTGGCTGGCGTACGTACCTAAATCCCTTACAGAGGCCCAAGGTAAATATTCTCAAATTGAGAAGGAGCCCCTGGCCATTGTGTTTTCCTGTACCAAATTCCTCCTATACCTATACGGTAGGTCTTTTCGCTTAATCACTGACCATAAGCCACTCGTGGCCTTATTTTCTCCATCAGCCCAGTTACCCACGAAAACTTCCCAACGCCTGCAGCAATGGCCCTATTCCTTTCACGTTTTAGGTACACCATTCATTTCCGGTCCACCTTCCAGCATGCCAACGCCAATGCCTTGTCTCAACTCCCCTCCAGCCAGGATTCAGCAATCGATTTTTCATACCTCCTACTTTTTCAGGTCGCTGACGACGTAGAGGATGCATTAGCTGCTTTCCTAGTCACAGCTGAGAGGGTGGCCGCAGCGATGACCGCAGATCCTCTCCTCCAACTAGTGCTCCGCTACGTTCTCCGCGGCTGGCTGAAGCTTCCTCTGCCTCGCGCCCAGGCTGACCTCTGATTTTTCTTCTCCATCTGCCATCAACTGGTTGCTGTCAATGGGGCGCTCCTCCGTGCAGAAAATGACGCCACTCAACTAGTCATCGTACTAACTTCCCTACGGTCCCAGATTCTCCACGTCTTACATCAAGGTCACTGGGGTATTGCCCGGACGAAAACCCTCGCATGTTGCCATGTCTTCTGGGTAAGCATGACAGCGGGCGTGGAGTGCATGTTTTGGGATTGTTAGCAGTGTACCCAGGCCCTTCCTACACCGCGCCGGTCCTTCCTATCCTGGCTGGCAGTTTCCCTCCCATGGGAATGCATCCATGTGGATTTTGCGGAACTCTTCCTCGGCGCTTACTCGTTACTTGTCATGAATGCCTACTCCCACTTCCCTTTCATTATCCGATGGTCCTCTATCACCACAGAGAATACCATCATGGCCCCATCAAAAATATTTTCCATTGAAAGCCTTCCCCATCACCTTGGTTTCCGACAATGGCCCGCAATTTCGCAGTCAAGAGTTCACCAAATTCTGTCACAATAATGGTATCCACCACATATTTACCCCTCCTTTCCAGCACCTACTCCAATAGAGAGGCGGAGCGTCTTGTTTCCACATTTAAAACTCAGATGAAGAAGTACACAGAGGACCATTCCCCGGAAGAAGTTCTTACCTTATTTCTCAGTACCTACAGGGCCACGCCAATGGATGACAAGAATCCAGCTGAACTGCTCCATGCTCAGCAGCCTCGGACCCTACTCCATCTCCTCCTGCTGCAAATTGGACCACACGCCCTGCCATGCGCTTCCCGATATTCATCCAGCTCCAAGGTGTGGGCTCGTGGTTTAGGGTCCGGGCCCAACTGGCTTCCAGGGGTCGTTATCCAGCCCCATGGTCGACAACTGTTTGATGTATGCCTGGATGACAGGGCAGTTTTGTGTCACTGCAACCAACTGCGTCCTCATTTCCTCGAGCAGCCCCAAACGCCGGTCCTCTCTCTTTCTCACTGCCGGTCCCTTCCTTGGGGCCTATGTGGTGATGCCCTCTCCTCAGTTGGTGGATGATCTTCCCAGAGATAGCCACCAGGCGCCAGCTGCTAGTCCCACGTCACTGCATACTCTGTACCTGGGACAGCTCTGGGACCTTCCTCTGAACCCAGTGTCCGGCCCCTCTTTGGTGCTGCCTTGGATGGCCAACACCTTGGATGGACGATGCGGTCATCGCCATGCAGAGGCCCAGCCCTACGTCACCTCACAATCACCACAATTCATGGCATTCCAGCTGCCTCACGCGGAATGTGGTGCCCTACTCTCCAGCAGCCAGGTTCCACCACCTCCTTCAGGAGGACTTAGCTGCAGATCAGTCTATGGCGCTGGGCTATATTGGTACTCTCTCCCCCGTGATCACCTGTGTTACACCAGAGCCAAGGTAGCCTCTGAGGGCCGGCAAACCATGTTACACCACAGTGGATGATGTTGTCTATGCCCAAGGTGTACCAAAAGCACCATGGTAAACAACGGCTATTTACATACAGGATAATGGAAACAGACATTCCGAGCACCTGTTCCTGAGATGGAGCTTGAGCCACTGCCTATAGGAAGAATCACTATGCCAAAACCTGATTGGCTGGAGACAGCTATATAGGGGCTAGAACCAGCTCCGACATTCAGTTCATGCCAGATGCCAACCTTGTGTACTATGACTATTGAAGATTATGTCTTTGTCTCAGAACTGGACTGTTCCTAGTGTGAGTGTGATACCACAAACCTTTGTGGAAGATCAGAAGTGAACTTTTGTTTGCCTCAATTAGGAGATGCATCGTTATTGTAACCTTTCATTTGTATGTTCACTCATCAACCTTGTGAACTTACATCTATAAATGTTATGTTTGTGAAAAATTGTGAATTGTCAGTCACAAGAACGGCCATTGGCGCTGTCTTGTAGCAGTACGCTGCTGATGCCTGGCAGCCGCTCACTTTCTTTTCCAGCAAGCTTTGTGCCACTCGGTGACACTGGAGCACATATGACAGAGAGCTTCTTGCCATCTACGAGGCAATCAAATACTTTCAGCCATTGGTGGAGGCCTGTCATTTCATGGTCTTCGCTGACCAAAAGCCCATAACTTTTGCCCTTGCAAAAGACTTCAACCATTGCTCCTCACGACAATTCTGGCAGTTGTCCTTCATATCCAAATTTACTGTCAACATATGTCACATCATCAGAATTGACAACACTGTCCCTGACTACTTCAGCTGCACCTGCACTGTCACCTCCACCCAGGGGCATGACCCATAACTCGCCTGCCTCTGCCTGGACTCCTTTACCGCACTCCGCCTTCAATGTACACCAGCTCTTAGCTCAGACAACAGTATCTGGTGTGACATATCCTCCAGCTCACTATGCCCATTCCTCCCTGATGCCTTCAACAAGGTCACATTCAACTGGTTACATAACCTGGCTCACCTCAGTGTGTATGGGTCTGCAGCTCTAGTGATGCAGTGTTTCCTGTGGCGAGGTATTCAGGGGGATTGCAGGACCTGGGCCCTCCCCTGCCTAATCTGTCAGTGCACCAAGGCCAGACACTACATAAATGCACCTATCACCACCTTCCCAGGCATCAGACATCACTCTGCCCACATTCACGTGGACCTCATCAGCCTTCCTCTGATGGCTGCTGCTACCTCCTCACCGTAGAGGACAGGTTCACTAGTTGGCCTGAGGAAATGTCAATACTTGGTATCATCACTGCCACGATAGCCACTGTCTTTATCTCCATGTGGATAGCCCATTTCAGCTGTCCGTCCCACGCCACTACGGACTGCGGACACCAGTTTACATCTGACCTTTTTCTCATGCTAACAGCCCCTTGTAACGTTGTGAGTCAATACACAATAGCATTTATTGTACTACTTTGCAGTATGGCTCCTACCTTTGGAGTTGGCGATGATAGAAACTGCTGCTTGTATCTTAGCGTGACTCATTCACACCTGCTGCTAGCCTAGGCATGGGAAGCGGTACCTGTGCCAGTTCAAGCAACAGAATATTCAAGCCCCTAAAGAATCTAAATAAACTATATGAAATATTATTCAGTTTAGTTAAAAGTCAATATACTGACCTTTGTTATTAAAAAGAAGATTGTGTAAAAATCTCATCTTTCTAGCTGGCATACTTTCAGAGTTAGAGAAAATTACCTAAAACACCCCAAACCAACACTTGTAAGATTAAAGTCAGTTAGGATTCATAACAATTTGTCTTTTAGTATCATGTGGAATCATTACTGAAGCTCATAGCGCATTACGTTAATTTGTTTAGATTTCCATAATTAAAAACATTAACTATTTTTCATTTTCGTAATATAAAATTCAGAAAATATCAGTATTTATTTAATGTGTTGTTGAGTGAGTAAATGAGAATTAGTGAGAGTGTGTATGTGGGACATACAAAAAAAATCAGTATTATCTCATGTTAAATATTACGTAACTATGTCAAGTTGCAATGAAAAATGTAATTTCCCCATCGTGCTGATTATGTATGTGCAAGGGTACTTGCTTTTGTAAGAAGGCAGCCAGAATATCCATTTGCAGAGTAATAGTTTTCTAAAGTTATTTCAAGATTAGTTTTCTTTTCATTTGGTTTTGTTAAACATTTTATTAATATTTGCGTGATGAAGTGACGTAAATGCATCTGTGAATGTTGATTGGCATAAGACAGTTTCAGCATGAGAAAGAATTTGAAGGAATGTTTTGATTGGCTGGTCATTTTGAACAACCAATCAGAGTTAAGCATTTCCTGCACACTGAAAGTAGTTATAGGCCCTGGAAGGAATGGCAGTGTGTCAGTCGAGTCAGTCGCTGGCTACCTATTGGACGTGCAGGTCATGTTGGACATGCCCATCTACATTATGAGTAAAATGAATTTTATTGGCGTGAAAGCAGTTGCACTTACAGACAGATTGTGAAAATCTGAGCTTTGTGAAGTGATCTATTGGATAGATAAACGCGTGTGAACTTTCGGCCTATGTAGAATTCCATTTGGCATGTTTCATAGCCATTTATGGAATAGCTGGTAAACTGTTTCTTTATTAGAAATTCACAGAAAAGGACAGAATGTGAAACTCATATATTATAGCAGAGTAATGACTGTAAATTGTGTAATAATTCGGGTCAGACTAAAGTACCTATCTGGCTGCCTTGCATGTGTACTGAGTTGTCTGTACTGTGAGCGGAGGACAGTGATATTATTTGTTAATTAAATACTGGTTGATGGCAAGTGTTTATTCTGAACCTAAAAAAATAAAGGAACTCGTTTGTAGAAGTTTGACATTTTTCCAAAGAGAAGAAGCAATCGCCCTCCACCCGAAATTTGTGATAAGGTATTACAGGACAGCTCACTAGCAGAGTTTATGCGGACTTTGCAAAACATAAGTATTGATGGTGTTTTTCTTCAGTGCTGCTTTTAACATCGTCTGGACACTATCTACGTATGCAGAGAAATGGGCTGGTGATCAGACGCTGTACTGAGGTAGGTGGAACTTTGGTAGTGGACTGTACGACGAGAGAAAGTGATCAAACAAGTACGCCACCCTACCACACCCACCCCGCCGCACCCTGTGGCACTGACCTCCACCTGATATTGAGCTATCATCCAGCCACCAACAGATGCTGGGATGGCACCCTGAAGGTCTCTCTCACCTGCCACAACAGCTGGTGGACCATTGTCCTGCCCCTGATACTATTCAGCCATCATGTCACTCACAAGGCTAACCTTGAGATGTCTGCCACTGACCCTGTTTGCAGCCAGCTACTCTCCATCTCAGGTGACTCTCTGGTGCAAGCCTATCTGTCCACTGATGACATTATCCCTGAATTCATTGCCAAATTGGAGCACTGTGTGGTTCACATGTGACCCATTCCACTCCAATGCCATGGCAAACTTAAGGAATACACTCATGGTGGCCTCATGTCATGGACAAATGTTATGCTGTGCATTGACACTCACCAGCACCCACTTTGCTTGCACTATTCCAGGCCCCACCGAGTTCTGAAGTGGGACATGAAGACATTAACATTATAGCTCCATGGCACCACTATCAGTGTTTCAATTAACAGGCTTAAATTGATGCCAACAATGACACAAGTGTTGCATAAAACACAGAGGAACTTGAAATATGTCTGAGGGAATGTGCATTAAAATCAATGAAGAGAAGCAAGGATGACAATAGCAAATGAAATGCTGCTGACTGACAGCATATATGCAGCTGTATAGAAAACAACATTCCTTCTTTGTTGATTCAAGCTATGTGTTCAGACTGACAGATGTATAGCATTCTTCATTTTTCCCCCACACAAGAGATCACTGGTCAGTGTGTATGTAGTAACTGTGTTTGGTGCACCATAAATTAAAAAAAAACAAAAACTGTAGGACTGTTTCGTCACCTAACACATGAGTCAATTACCAAATGGTAGAACATGAACTGGTAGGGCCACACGAAGAACAATGTTCACACATGGTCAAGGAAGACATCTAATTATTAATTGCACAACTTTACGCATCAAAAACAGTTTTCCATCACCTCGGTTCCGTGAGTTCTGGAACCTGTACAGAAAATTGGAATAGAAATCAATGTAAACATCATTTCCATCCTTTTTATTGCTAATGAAAAACACACATTGCAAGTTGTACCACCATACAGTGAGACCTTCAGAGGTGGTGGTCCAGATTGTTGTACACACTAGTACCTCTGATACCCAGCAGCACATCCTCTTGCATTGAAGCATGCCTGTATTCATTATGGCATCATACTATCCACAAGTTCATAAAGGCACTGTTGGTCCAGATTGTCCCACTCCCCGAGCGGTCTAAGGCGCTACAGTCATGGACTGTGTGGCTGGTCTCGGCGGAGGCTCAAGTCCTCCCTCGGGCATGGGTGTGTGTGTTTGTCCTTAGGATAATTTAGGGTGACCTTAGCAGTTAAGTCCCATAAGATTTCACACTCTCTCTCTCTCACACACACACACACACACACACACACACACACACACACATGTCCCACTCCTCAACAGTCATTCAGTGTAGATCCCTCAGAGTGGTTGGTGGGCACGTTGTCCATTAACAGCTCTTTTAAATATATCCCAGGCATATTCAATAGGGTCTATGTCTGGAGAACATGCTAGCCACTCTAGTCGAGTGATGTCATTATCCTGAAGGAAGTCATTCACAAGATGTGCACGATGGGGGCACGAATTGTCATTCATGAAGACAAATGCCTCACCAATATGATACTGATATGATTGCACTATCAGGCATTTACATATCATATAGTCATTATGGTGCCTTCCATGACCACCAGTAGTGTACATTGGCCCCACATAATGCCACCCCAAAACAGCAGGGAAACTCCACCTTGCTGCACTCTCTGGACAGTGTGTCTAAGGTGTTCAGCCTGACTGGGTTGCCACCAAACACGTCTCCAACTATTGTCTGGTTGAAGGCATATGCAACACCAATCGGTGAAGAGAACATGATGCCAATCCTGAACGGTCCATTCGGCACGTTGTTGGGCCCATCTGTACCACACCTCATGGTGATGTGGTTGCAAAGATGAACCTTGCCATGGACATCTGGAATAAAGTTGTGCATCATGCAGCCTACTGGCCACAGTTTGAGCCGTAACACGATGTCCTGTGGCTGCATGAAAAGCATTATTCACCCATGGTGGCATAACTCTCAGGCTTCCTCTAAGCAATAATCCATAGGTAGCAGTCATCCATTGCATCAGTAGCCCTGGGATGGCCTGAGTGAGGCATGTCATTGACAATTCCTGTCTCTCTCTCTCTATCTCCCCCATGTCCGAAAAACACCACTTTGGTTCACTCCAAGACACATGGACACTTCCCTTGTTGAGAGCCCTTCCTGGTACAAAGTAACAATGCGGACATGATTGAACCATGGTATTGACCCATGTACGCATTGTTGAACTACAGACAAGACAAGCCATGTATCGCCTTACTGGTTGAATGACTGGAACTGATCAACTGTTGGACTCCCTCCATCTAATAGGTGCTGCTCATGCATGGTTGTGTCTTTGATACAACATCCACAATCAACGTTTACCTTCAGGCCATCTGGGAACCAGGGTGAGGCAAAATTTTGTTTGATGTGTGTGCAAAGAAACATACAAAATAATCTCAAAATTGAAAAGTTGTAAAAAAGTAACTCGTCATTGCAGTTGGGCTGGAAAAAGGCACAGCACAGTAGAAAAGGTGGACACTGAGCAAGGTGGTAGTCTCATCCCGAGTTTCACTAGCACAATGATATTCTGATGCAAGGTCCAGAATTAATAGATTACTGGCCATTAAAATTGCTACACCATGAAGATGGAGTGCTAAGATGCAAAATTTAACTGACAGGAAGAAGATGCTGTGATATGCAAATGATTACCTTCTCAGAGCATTCACACAAGGCTGGTGCCGGTGCGACACCTACAACGTGCTGACATGAGGAAAGTTTCCAACTGATTTCTCATACACAAAGAGCAGTTGACTGGTGTTGCCTGGTGAAACGTTGTTGTGATGCCTTGTGGAAGGAGGAGAAATGTGTACCATCACGTTTCCGACTTTGATAAAGGTCTGATTGTAGTCTATCGCAATTGCAGTTTATCGTATCGCGACATTTCTGCTCACGTTGGTCGAGATCCAATGACTGTTAGCAGAATATGGAATCAGTGGGATCAGGAGGGTAATACGGAATGCCATGCTGGATCCCAACGGCCTTGTATCACTAGCAGTTGAGATGATAGGCATCTTATTCGGATGGCTGTAATGGATCGTGCAGCCACGTCTCGAACCCTGAGTCAACAGATGGGGATGTTTGCAAAGACAACAACTATCTGCATGAACAGTTCGATGACGTTTGCAGCAGCATGGAATATCACCTCTGAGACCATTGCTGCAGTTACCCTTGATGCTGCATCACAGACAGGAGCACCTGCAGTGGTACTCAATGACCAACCTGGCTGCACGAATGGCAAAACGTCATTTTTTCGGATGAATCCAGGTTGTGTTTACAGCATCATGATGGTTGCATCCGTGTTTGCAGTGAATGCACATTGGAAGCATGTATTTGTCATCATCATACTGGCGTATCACGCGGCGTGATGGTATAGGGTGGCATTGGTTACACGTCTTGGTCACCTCTTGTTCGCATTGACGGCACTTTGAACAGTGGATGTTACATTTCAGATGTGTTACAACCAGTGGCTCTACCCTTCATTCAATCCCTGCAAAACCCTACATTTCAGCAATGCACGACCGCATGTTGCGGGTACTGTACGGGATACAGAAAATGTTCGACTGCTGCCCTGGCCAGCACATTCTCCAGTTCTTTCACCAATTGAAAATGTCTGGTCAATGGTGGCCAAGCAACTGGCTCATCACAATACACCAGTCACTACTCTTGATGAACTGTGGTATCATGTTGAAGCTGCATGGGAAGCTGTTCATGTACACGCCATTCAAACTCTGTTTGACTCAATGCCCAGGCGTATCAAGGCCGTTATTATGGCCAGAGGTGGTTGTTCTGGGTACTGATTTCTCAGGATCTATGCACCCAAATTGCATGAAAATGTAATCACATGTCAGTTCTAGTATAATAAATTTGTCCAATGAATACCCATTTATCATCTGCATTTCTTCTTGGTGTAGCAATTTTAATGGCCAGTAGTGTAGTCAATGGCAGAAAATGCAGAAAAAAAACACCATTTACTTGCCTAACTGTCTAGCAGTGGTAGAAATGGTGTGGCATGAAGGCGTCTCTCAAAATTTCATGGAATGGATTTCCATGTGGTATGTCCATAGCAGTGTATGCACAGAGCAGAAACTGATGTTGACACTGTGAGGAGAAGGAGGAGATTGGTCGAGGCTAGGTTAGTGGGAGTTTGGCTGTAGACTTAGGTATTGTTGACTACTGGTAGCCAGTGACCATAGTGTCCAGGTATCTGGTCACATGGCAGGATTGACAGCTTGGGGCAGAAGTAAACTCGCTGCCTTAGCAGATGGCTATTTTGAGTAATGTACAAAGAGAATTGCTAAGGTTACTGAGTGGTAAAAGACAGCCACACTGATGATACTACAGATCTTATCTCAGATACAGACAAATGTTTCCAGTCAGCAGTTAATAGAAATACAGCCCAACTAGGCTTATGGCTTGCATCAAACAGACTAATCCTCAATGCAAAAAAGACTGTATGCCTAACCTTCCATACCATTCATGACATAACTCCCCAGGTTCCAACAGTTACAGTAAGTGGAAGCAATGTAGAATTTGTCAGTGAGATAAAATTCTTAGAGATTCACATCACTGACACATTCACATGGAAAAACTACATTGACATGAGTAGTTCCAGGCTAAGCAAAGTTTGTTTTACACTCCACTCAGTGAGGGATGAGTTAGATGACAGCATACTGACATGCATGTGTTATGGTCTTTGCCATTCAGTACTGTGCTATGGAATTGTTTTTTGACTCATAGCACTGAATCAGAGAAACTACCGGTATTTAAACTGCAAAAAAGCAATTGGAGTAATGCTGTACAAACAGCACAGAGAAACGTGTAAACTACTCTTTAAAAAATTAAACATACTGTTTCTCCATTAACAGTATTTATTAGAACTGCTCTATTTTATTAAATGAAATAACTAGACTGTACAGGAATATGGACAGTCACCATCCTGACACAAGGTCAAGAAAATTCTTAAGATAAGTTCCCCATTTTCCTAATAGAGTTAAATGTGAGGGCCATTCTACTAAACTGTGTCATAATAGTGTTAAATGTATGGGAATCAAATTGTACAACCCTCTCCTAAAAGAAGTAGGAAGTATTCAAGAACCAACAAAATTTTTAAAAACTCTAAGAGCACTACTAACAAGGCACTGCTTCTACAGTGTACAAGACTTTCTTGAATGTGATCTATCATAAACTAAATTATGCATTTTAATGACCTTTCAAAACTGAACTGTATTATTAAAACAACCCATTGTCCATTAATGAACTTTTGCTATTTGATTATGATCAGCATTATTATTTGAACTTATTTTTATTCTTATATTATTATGAATACATGTGTAATATGACTTAAGTATGATGTTAATTATAAGAAACAGTTTTATGCATCTATATGTTCTCATTTTATCTGTTTGACTTGTCCCATACCATGTTCATTGTGATGTTAACTATAAGAAAAAACGTTACCTATAAATATGTTCTCATATCATCTGTCTGTATTCTCCCTTATCACATTGTACACTTCTGTACATTGAACAATTGCATGTATCAATAAAGATACAATACAATACAATACAGTAATGAAATGATTTCCAATAAGAAGCTGGTAAACACTGCTTCATTGGTTCATGGGTGTCACATTGGATAATGTTGTCAAAGCTGCACAATATATAAACAAGAAAGCTGCTCATCATCTTCAAATGCTTACGGATTTGCTGCTGCAGTGGCTTGACAATATACATATTGGCTTGTAAGATAAGCACAGGTGCCAAGGGGTAGGGCTATGACATCATCCAATGCTTCCTGCTGGAGAAACGGGCCACGATCTTCACATGTGCAATGTGGGAAAAGCGTGGCCACAAATTGTGATCCAGTGCACGCAGGGGCAGAGTCTTGGTGTCCTGTTGAAGTGTACAGACTCTGTTTGACTATCTGTGTTGACTCCAATTCATTCATCTGTAGCTGACAATGCCTTACTACCACTGATGCTGGTTCCCATGCACTGCTGAGCTGAAATCCCATGTCTCTATTAGTCATTTCATTACTTATACATATTTTGTCTTCTTTAATGGCAGAGTCCCAGTACATGGAAGTGGATGAAAGGATCTTTTCCTCTCTGTAGTTCATGCTATGTCCCATGTCAAAACAGTGTTCAGCAACAGCAGGCTTTTCTGGCTGAGCCAATATGGTTTGACATCTATGTTCAGCAGGTCTATCATTAACAGTGATAAGCTCCATGCATCTGAGATAACTCTTGCCCTATGAACAGGAGTATCTAATATGCTACTGTGTTGAGATGGGTGATGGCACCTCATAGCTCACAGTTATAGGTCAGTGTGAGTTGGTTTAGAAAACACACTGTGACCCAAGTTGGGAGAGCAAATATTACAACAGTTCAAACATGTGCTTACTTCAGCTTACTTTTTAATTAATGAACAATATTTTTAGCAAACTGACAGTGTTGCTATGAGTAGTCCTTTGTCTACAATAGTAGCAAATCTTTTAATGGAAGATGAGGAAAAAGTAGTTCTGTCAGTGGTGTTGAAACTTAAATGTGTCTGGAGACATGTGTATGACACCTTTGTGGTGTCATTGGACAGCTATGCTTCCTGCATTTCGGGAACACCTTAACTCCTCCCATCCAAGCACTTGCTTCACCATGCAAGTGGAGAAAAATGGAAACCTCCCATTTTTATATATCTTGATCCACAGAAAAGAAGATGCTTCCTTGGGTTACAGTGTGTTTTGTAAACCAACTCACACTGACCTATATCTATGGGCTATGAACTGCCATCATCTGCCTCAACACAGTGGCGTATTATAAACTCTTGTTCATAGTGTTAGAGTTATCTCAGATTCAGGGAGCTTATCAGCACAGATTGAGGATTTTCCCTTTGTGTTTTGTACAAAACAAGTACTCTGATGAACAGATTCATAATGCATTTAAATTTGCATGCACTAAACCTCAAGAACAGCCACAAGAAGAGAACTCCACGAGGATGGTATTTCTACTCTCTGTTGGTGGTATGTCTTTTAAGATTGGCAAGCTGTTCAAGAAACGTCAAATAAAATGTGTCTTCTCCCTTCTAGTGTGAGTGAAAATGATGCTGGATTCTGTTAAAGACAACCTACGTCTTTGGAGGCGAGAATAACACATAAAATTCCATGGCAGTGTGGAAAATCATACACTGGCTAGACATTACCACATTGTTAAGGATAGATGTGCTGTCATAGACATCACACCAGACTGAGTCAGCCAGAAAAGTCTGCTGTTGCTGAACACTGTCTTGACATGGGGCATAGGAAGAACTACGGAGAGACAAAGATCCTTTTGTCCACCTCCATGTACTGGGATGTCATAATTAAAGAAGCAGTCAAAATACATGTAAATAATGACCTGATTAATAGAGTCACAGGATTTCAGCTCAGCAAGGCATGGAAACCAGTACTGGCAATACTAAGGCGCCGTCAGGCACACATGAACAAATCTGAGTCAACACAGACGGGCAGTCAGTGTTTGTACACTGAAACTGGATGCCAAACACTGCCTGTGCATGTGAAGGGTTATGATTTGTGGGTGTGCTTTTACCAAATTGCGCAAGTGAAGACCGTGACCTGTTTCTCTAGCAGGGGTCACTGGATGTCACCGTGCTCTGAGATTCATCTACGATGATGCTACAGCCCAACCCCTTGCTGCCTACCGTTTTCTAGTGAGCCAGTGTGCATATTGGTGAGCCACTGCAGCTAGACATCAGTAAACACCTGAAGACGATGGAATTAGTAATGTACTTTAAAATGGGCTTATAACCGAAAACCTAGGTTGTGCAGCAACCATAATAAAATTTGTGAAACAAGGCAAAAAATGGTGTTTGTTTATTTAACAGAAATAATTATATATCATTCAACAAAATTTAGAAACAGAATTTTTGTAAAATTTACGGAGTACGTCACATTGCTGTAGTAATAAACATTGTGTACTCTATTTCTCATGTCTGATTTTTATGAAAAATTATAACAGTTCCTGGTTTAGTTGATAATAAAATTTTATGAGAACATTGCATAAACAAATATTGCAAACTGTGAAATATATGTCAGTTATGGTCAAATGAAACAAATGGAAATTATAGGATAACTAACTTCTTTAAAATCAAAAATAGTGTTCCAATGTATTCCAGGAAACTTAGTGAAGAATAAAATTTAAATAAGTACACGAATCCCATGTTGTCCCCTTTTAAATATTAGTTTTAGGTTAAAAATATCTGAAAAAGAATGGAATCACAAATTTTGTCAATCAGGCTAGCATCATCATCCACTACTGCTCAAAGGTCCCATTAATCCTGGTTGGTTATAAGATCCATTTTCTACCAAAAATGTTCATTGGATCAAATTTTGTTACAGACATTTTTCTACCATTAAGATGCAAGTAATCACACTGTGTCATCTCAGTGCTCGAATTTTAGTTTAACCTGTATGTGTCTAAGTATAAAGGGTGATAACACATCAAAAGGTGGTAGTATGGACCAAAGCAAGGCAAAAGTGTCAAGCGGATGTGGTCTCTAAAATAAGTACCCTAAGAACTATGAGCAGGTGTTCGTCTTTGCTATTGTGAAACACATCTCTTCTACTGCAAGCTCTTTGCTATTATGAATGGCCCACAGAATGCAGTAAGCAAAAGAGAACACATTTTCTGTTATTGTAAAAAAGTAAAGCTAATAATATAATCTGCTTGCTATTACATCATCCTGCACCTATGAGCTATTGCTAGAAGAATTTCTCAATATGATGTCCATTCATAGTAAGATTTGCTTTTGTCTGACATGTTAGGGAAGCATGCACTCTCAGAAAAACTCCACATTCATTACAGATTTGCTGGCAGACACTGATGACATGTTCCTACATTGTTTATATATCATTAATGTGGATTGCACAGAAAAGATTTCGAGTGTGCCCAGACAAGCAGATAGAAGAAGTTACACTCTTGGGATTACTGCTTGATAATAAATTCTATTGGTAGGAGCACACCACAGAACTGCTGAAGCGTCTAAACAAATCTCTATTTGCGATGCAAATTCTGTCAGACATAGAGGATATAAAACTGAAAAAGCTGGCACACTATGCTTGTTGTATGTTGTACGTTAACCGGACACCTAGAAATGACAGAGAAGCTCTGTCCCCGCCGCAGCTGCAGTGGTCTGCAACCCCACGATGACTACCACAGTCCACTTCACCCCTCCTCCGCCCCACACTGAACCCAGGGTTATTGTGCAGTTGGACCCCGGTGGACCCCCCCCCCCCCCCCCCCCAGCAGGGAATGTCTCACACCAGACAGACGGGTGTAACCCCTATGTTTGCGTGGTAGAGTAGTAATGTTGGTGTACGCATACGTGGAGAACTTGTTTGCGCAGTAATCGCCAACATAGTGTAGCTGAGGTGGAATAAGGGGAACCAGCAGATGGAAAACTGCCTAAAAACCATCCACAGACTGGCCGACTCACAGGACCTCGACACAAGTCCTCCCAGCAGATTCGTGCCGGGGACCAGACGCTCCTTCCCACTCCAGAAAGCTGTGCGTTAGACTGCTAGGCTAACCGGGCGGGGTATACTATGTCTACTTTCACTCCATAATGTCATATAGGATTATTTTTTCGGGTAATTCATCAAGCCAAGCTAAAGTTTTTTGGGCACAAAAATGTAGAATAAGAGTTATATGTGGTGTGAACTGAAGAACATGCTGCAGAGGCCTGTTTAGGGAACTAGAGATACTAACTACTGCTTCCCAATATAGTTATTCCTTAATAAAATTTGTCATTAAAAATATATAACTTTTTCAAACCAACAGCTCAGTTCATGGAATCAATATGAGAAATAGGAATAATCTTCACAAGGATTTAAAGTCACTTACTTCTGTACAAAAAGGTGTGCATTGTTCAGCAACACACATTTTAAATAACTTGCCAGAAGCCATAAAAAGCTTAACAACCAATAAAATTCAGAATTTCTCAGTAGAATGAACTGATTGTGTGTGAGTGTGGTGTGATGAAGTACAATCTAACTTCTGCACCATTTCAGTGCTGTAATGTGTTCATTGAAAATAAGTATTGTAGTAGTTCTGTTATATGTTTATTACCTTCTAACCAAAAAAAAGTTTTTAAATTTAAAATTCAGTGCATTCATGTGGTCTTAGTGAATCAGTGTTGTAAAATGATCCTTTCATATAGTGTTCATTACAAACAGGGAATGAAAGTATATCTAATCTAATCTAACCAAAAATCCAACAGGTTAAGATCAGAGGAACAAGCTAGTCAATGTACTGGACCTCCCCATCCCATTAAATGTACGTGTGCGGAGTTCCCATACATTTTGGTGAAACTGGGCACTTTACATTTTGCATGAAGCACATCTCCAGCCATTGTTGTAATGGTGTCCCCTCTAGCAGGACAGGCCAGTTATTTGATAGAAATTGATGATTCTATGCACCATTCAAGCTGTCTGGTAGTATGTAAGGTCCTATTAGTCTAACACCAATAATTTCTGTTCATACATTGGTTGAAAACTGGAGCTGATGCTTTGCTTCTTCAACTGTGAAAGGATTTGCATCAGCCCGCACATTTTGGTTATGAAAATTCCCAATCCCATCTTGCATGAAACTGGCCTCATCTGAAAACAGTATATTGTGAAAAGTTGATCATCACATAAGCAAAACTGAATTCTGGTAGTTTGATGTTGCGACTGGAGGATACACTGTATATGGCAGGGGTATAGCAATTGTTCATGTAGAATCACCCAGACTAGAGGATGACTAACCATGATAGAAACCAAAATTCTATTTAGCAGTACACTAATTCTTGGACCTTCTTCCACTCATTACAGTACCTACTCCTCTACAACAGGAGTACGAATGGTCCTAGATCTGCCATGATCTGCACCTGTTAGAGCTACAGAGCCAGAGTCTGCTGGTCACTGCAAAAGACCGCTGAATAATTATGAATTCTTTTCAGTCAACTGTCAATGTTATCAAAATACTTGGAGAAATGCATAACACACACTGTACTGCCTTACAGTACATTTATTCACTACTGGGTTTTGAACATGGACCATCTCCCCAGGGAAAAATATCCTTTATGACAACTTCCCATGGGACACATGCTATTTAACCAGGAAAATATATGCCATTTCTGATTTCAAAATGTAAGAAAATGATACTTAACACCATAATACTGGATTAACCAAGGGGAAAAAATGCTGGAAACGTGTAAGAGCAGTAAGTGCACAGCACCATTGCTCAGGCTTATTGTGCCATTATCCATGATTGAAACTGGTAGTGAATAAATGTATTGTAAGAGAGCACTGTTTGTGTCTTCCACAGTGAATAATTATGCATTAGGGATATTTTTCAGCATACAGAACATGGGCTTAATGGTTCTTCCATTTGCCAGACCACAACAGAAGATAATGCCTGCCATTTACCATGGGGAACAACAGACTTCCATTACGCTGGTAAGTGCTAAGATAAAACTATAATGTAAAACCATTTCACAAACTTATCACAACACAAACTGATCCCATGACTGCACTTACCCACAGCTGTGAATATCACTTACAGTAGCAACACTCACAAGGGTATTCTGCATGATGTACCCATGGACAATAACAGAGGAATGTCTCCTCATTTGTTTACTACAGTCTGTACATAATTTGCAATAGCAACTAATGCATTCCCAGGCTTACTGGATATTTTTGTCCTGCTTTGGTTCATATTACCACCTCTCCAAATATGGAATATTGTGTGTGTGTGTGTGTGTGTGTGTGTGTGTGTGTGTGAGAGAGAGAGAGAGAGAGAGAGAGAGAGAGAGAGAGAGAGAGAGAGAGAGGTGTGTGTGTGTGTGTGTGTGTGTATGTGTGTGTGTGTGTGTGTGTGTGTGAGAGAGAGAGAGAGAGAGAGAGAGAGAGAGAGAGAGAGAGAGAGAGAGATAAGTACATAAGGTATATCAGGATAAATACTTGCAACAAGTTGTCTCATAGAGGTCATTCAGTGGCACTAAATATGTATAAGAAAATTATTAAAAGCTTGGCTAAATTTCAATGAATGTCCTTTAGTTGAAAAATTATTAGAAATTATCAATATCAAACTAGATTTTAGAAAAATGAGAAAACACTTCTTTCAGTTGTTATCCAAAACACTTTGTTCTGCATTAATATACACTAAGTGATTAAAAGTATCCAGACACCCCCAAAAACATACATTTTTCATATTAGGTGCATTGTGCTGCCACCTACTGCCCCAGGTACTCCGTATCAACAACCTCAGTAGTCATTAGACACTGTGAGAGAGCAGAATGAGATGCTCCGCAGAACTCAAAGACTTCGAACGTGGTCAAGTGATTGGGTATCACTTGTTTCATAAGTCTGTACACAAGATTTCCACACTCCTAAACATCTCTAGGTCCACTCCTTCTGATGTGATAGTGAAGTGGAAATGTGAAGGGACATGTACAGCACAAAAGCATACAGGCCAACCTTTTCTGTCGGCTGATAGAGATCGTAACGTGTAATAGGCAGATGTCTAGCCAGACCATCACACAGGTATTCCAAACTGCATCAGTATCCACTGAAAGTGCTATGACAGTTAGGGCAGGAGGTGAGAAAACTTGGATTTCATGGTTGAGCGGTTGCTCATGAGCCACACATCACACCAGTAAATGCCAAACGGCGCCTCGCTTGGTGTAAGGTGCATAAACATTGAATGGCTGAACAGTGGGAAAATGTTGTGTGGAGTGACGAATCATGGTACACAATGTGGCAATTCAGTGGCAGGGTGTGGCTATGGATAGTGTCCAGTGAATGTCATCTGCCAGCGTGTGTAGTGCCAACAGTAAAATTCGGAGACGGTGATGTTATGCTGTGTTCATGTTTTTCATGGAGGGGGCTTGCATCCCTTGTTGTTTTGCATGTCACTATAACGGCACAGGCCTACATTGATGTTTTAAGCACTTTCTTGCTTCACACTGTTGAATAGCAATTTGGGGATGGCAACTGCATCTTACAACACTATTGTGCACCTGTTCATAATGCACAGCCTGTGGTGGAGTGGTTACACAACAATAAAATCCCTGTAATGGACTCCCCTGCAGAGTCTTGACTTTGGAATACCAACTTTATGCCAGGGCTCACCAACCGACATCAATACCTCTCCTCAGTGCAGGACTCTGTGAAGAATGGGCTGCCATTCCCCAAGAAACCTTCCAGCACCTGACTAAATGTATGTCTGCAAGAGTGGAAGCTGTCATCAAGCCTTAGGGTGGGCCACAAACTTGTAACTCATTTTAATCCAGGTGTCCAGATACTCTAAAACTATGATCATTACACAAAAAAGTTAAGTAAATAGTATACTTTCAGCAGACAGATTGTGTGAAAATTACTGAAAGGTCAATAAATATTCTAATCTGTTTTGCTCTGTTTATCTATAATCATTATCCATCTCACATTCCGAATAGAGGCAAGTAGTAAAATGTTCACAATTTAATAAGATGATGATTCTGTTACAGTGAGTTTGCTGCAGTATACATTACCAAACTGTGACTGCAAAAATGCATGCATGCTTTCTGTCTGAAAATGATTGCTATCACGAATGATCAGTTAGTCAGGGTGATTTACATAGAAAGTAAAGGAATAATGCCACCAAAACTTCCTGGCAGGCTAAACCTGTGTGCTAGGCTGGGACACAGATTAAATTTGCCAGAAAGTTTCATGTCACCACATACTAAGCTGCAGAGTGAAAATTCATTCTGGAAATGATACCCCTAACTCCTACAAGAATAAAAACTCTCTAGACACAATAATGGTTGTAGCTTGTAATTCACATGAATACACTTAATGGGTAACACATATTTGCCTTCCTTTTTTAATCTTAATGTGAAATAATGAGCACAAAGTTGAAGTCTATGTGCATTAGCAGTGTTTTGTCATCCATGAGAGTGTGGCGTGAAAGAGAAATACTGTGAACTTCCTATTAGTCCGCCATGACCGAGAGCCTATTTAAACCCTGTCACACAAGGTGTGTGCTCAGTTATCATGTTATTACTACTTGCACACATTTGCTGTATCTTATTGGATTCAGTATATGTTATGGTGATTGGCATACATACCACACTCTAATAAAGTTGTACTAACATTCTTGGTTGTTTTGTATGTCCAAGTTATAACATAAGTGATGATGAGTGTAGGATTGTTCTCCACATGGTTTTCACTCTCTTGTTGGTCTACCATTTGTCTATGATGTCTGATGGCACTACTGATGAGTTTTTATGCTGGCTTGTTGATCAACAAGGGGTTCTTACTGTAGCATTGCAGCATCTCAGTCAACAGCAGGAGGCGTTCGCCACAGCACAACACAGTCAAACCCAGGTATTGCAAATGCTTACCACTGTTTGGGGCAGTCTGGGTCTATATCGATCTATGTCACCTGCCACGTCACCCCTTGCACCTCCTATTTTGCCTGTCACTACTCCGGCTGTTTCCAGCTAATGATGAGTCTGTCGAAGAATGGAAAGCCTCAAAAAATAATGGTGGCCGCATTTTCATGTGTCTGGTTTGACAGATGTTACCTTCTGCCGTGCTTTCTTTTTGTCTTGATTATTGCCTCACATGTATCAACTCCTTTGCCAACTTGCCCCCCTGCAGGATCTGCCTTCCCCCTCTTTTGATAACATGTGAAACCTTCTTTCAAAATACTACTGTAAATGGATGCATGTTGTTGCTGCTCAAGTTGAGTTCTATCAGTGTCGCAGGAAACTGGAACATTCCTATAGCCTCTCTCACTGTGGCAGTCCTGTCAAATTTTTTTTCCATTGAAGGACTTCTGGCAACATTGGTCTCAAGCCCTCAGTTTGTGTCACAGTAGTTTCCCTTCTTCTACAATGGCAATGGGAATCATCACATTTTTGCTCTTACCTTCCACCTGCAGTCCAATGGTGAGACTGAAAGGTTATTTAGCACATTCAAAATGCAAATGAAAAAGTACATGTCTTGGCCCCCTGCTGACGTTGCCTTGGATCAGTTTCTGTGTTTTTATCAGTTCATGCCATTCAGTAACAACAGCCCCACCAAATTGTTCCATGGGCATCAACCTCTGATGCTCTTGCATCTCTTGTGGCCTGGCCAGGGACATCAACCTGTGTAGCCATTGTCCTGTTTCTGACCCTTGGTGGCTGTCTGCGCATGTGGGTCTGGTGTTATAACTTGGACACACAACACAACCAAGAGTGTTAGTTCAACTTTATTAGACTGTGGCATGTATGCCAATCAGCATAACATACACTGAACCCAGTAAGATGGTTGGTTGGTTGATTGGTTGGGGGAAGAGACCAAACAGTGTGGTTATCGGTCTCATAGGATTAGGGAAGGATGGGGAAGGAAGGCGGCCGTGCCCTTTCAAAGGAACCATCTCGGCGTTTGCCTGGAGCAATTTAGGGTAATCACGGAAAACCTAAATCAGGATGGCCGGACGTGGGATTGAACCGTCATCCTTCCGAATGCGAGTCCAGTGTGCTAACCACTGCGCCACCTCGCTCGGTCCCAGTAAGATAAGGCAAATGTATGCAAGCAGTAATAACATCCCAAAATGGATTTCCGCCATCCTCTCCTAATGCTGCGCCCACCATTTTCTGCAATGTCTGTATGGAGGAGGGCCTCTGTGCACATCATTATGATAGTTGTGCCCGTGCAAGGATGACGGAACTACCTCGGCCAGGACACTGACGTCACCACTCCAGTCTGTATTGCTCAACAGATCATCTGATGCTGCTGGGTCCCTGCTATGACATACAAGGGGTCCCCCATCACTGGTGAATGAGCATGGTGCAGCTTCTCCAGTATTCCTACCACAACCAATGCAGCCACTAACCAGAGTGGAGTTGTGTCCTCAGACTCCGCTGCCAACTGCAGGGGCCCCATCACTACCAGGCCCTAGACCTGAAGCGGACATGGAGCTCACGCCAACATGACCTATTGCACTGCATGGGTTGACACAAGAAACAGACAGTGATGCCCCAAGTACTTCCAACCATACGCCCCAGTAATAGCACATCAGCCCAGTCAGAGACTCATGGAGGAAGACACCATGGATGGTCTTGCAAATCCAAGCTGTTCCCCAAGGGAAGATGAATGAAGTAATGCACACACACTTGAAAGCCGTGTGTATCAGCAGTGTGTTGTCATCTGTGAGAGTGCACTGCGGAAGAGCAACACTGTGAACTTCCGATAGAACCCACCACAGGCAAGAGCCTATTTAAGCCGTGCTCATGCTCAGTTATCATGTTATTACTGCTTGCATACATTTGCCTTATCTTACTGGGTTCAGTGTATGTTATGCTGATTGGCATACATGCCACAGTCTAATAAAGTTGAACTAACACTCTTGGTTGTGTTGTGTGTCCAAGTTATAACACTATAAAATTTACTTTTGCAAAAGTACTTCTTTTCATATATAGATAATGGATGGCACTGCATGAGTCAGCTACAACTATTCAACTGTTGGCAAATAATTCACAGGAAATTCTCTAAAAACACTTGTACATTAATATTACTATTTTTAAAATTGAGTTTTAAATACAGATAAAAAGAATGTTTCTATTCATATTTATATTTATTTTACTGTCAATATGTAATCAACATTGCTACATAACAGCAAGTTTCCAACTTTTCTGTCTGCAAATTTTGTAACCTTTGTTATCAGATATTTTTACTAAAAATCTTTACACAAGAACATATCTTCAGGAAATATTATGTAACCTAAATTAGATAAATAATCTAAAAACCAGACGTCATCTTAATTTTGTTTTTACATATGTTATGCTCTCAAACGTTCTAGAACAATTACATAACTTGCAGTACGATTGATTGGCATCAGTTGCATCAGACATGTTCAGAATGTTTTTGAGCTAATATATTACATTTTCTACTTGGCTTGGATCAACATCTAGAGAGAAGCTCTTTGGAAGCATAAAAATAATAAAAGCTACATTTCTTAAGTTTTGACTTCTTCCCGTGGCATTTTTAAATCATGAATGGAATGTTATGTGAAAGAATGAATAAAACAATTAATGACACAATTGAACTATTATCTGCATACCACATCATTTCAAACCCTTGATATTACAGAACACTATTTCATCACTGGACTCTGAAGCCTTATCAGAGTTAAGTGACCTGTCCTACATATTTGTTTGAGACATTATCTCTTGAATTCACAAATAATTCCTGCATATCAGTTATTGTTTTCAAACAGTAGCCTTAAGATTTAAATCTTAAAAGATTGCTCAATGGGGCTGCCAGTGGGACTATAAATTATTTTGGCTGGAGTATTAACAGTTTCTCTATTAAAGGGAAGTGACATTAAAGAAAATTTATGTTAATAAAAATTATGTATGCAAAATGCTGTGAAGTACAGTAGAAATATATCACTTCTAAAGTCAGACCACTTGTTAATGAATATCCTGTAACTAAAACAGACCCTAACATTTTAATGGTACTGGAAACTTGTACGGATCTATCTTTGCCATCTGCAGCTTTGCCTGTAGTAACAAGCAATGCAACTTCAGAATACATAATGACCACCTGCTTAGTAGCCTGTTTATCCATCTTTGGAATGAAATACATAACTGATTCTGTGTACCATGGATTCTACATTTTATGGTAAGTTTGTGGATGTATGTGTCATTAGATGTCTATGTACAGGTCATATAATTCACATAAATAATTGGCTACTGATTTATGTAAGCGGAAATGGTACCCAATAGCTTCCCAGATGGGTTCCATAGCATTTGCTTCAGGTGAATTTGGTCACAAAATCATCTGCTTAAGTTCTTTATAATGCTTCTCAAACCATTGTAGCACAATTCTGGCTTTGACACATGGACAATTATACTGCTGAAAGATGAGATCACCATCAAGGAAGACATCAAGCATGAAGGAATGCAGGTGATTCACAGCTGATATGGTGTTTCCAATTACTACCACAGGCCCCACACAAGTGTGGAAGAATGTCTATCATAATATAATACTGCTCCCACCAATGCACATCAGTTGCTCAGTGCACGTTTTGATTGGCCATTTGCCTGGATGATGTAGTTTGTGGTGCAACAAGAAATGTGAATCATCTACCCAGGTGACACATTCCACATATACAAAGTCCAATCCCACTGATCCTGTGCCCTCTGCAGATATAATTGATGATGTCAGTGGGTCAACATATGACAATGAAGAGGTCATCTGCTGTGGAGCACAATGTGCACTGAATGGTGTCCTCCAAAACACATATGAGTGCACCAGCATTATAATCTTTTCCTAGAGGTGATACAAATTGCCACATATCCTACTTTACTAAGTAGACAAGCCTCTGAACAAGAGATTCTATGAAAAAACATGGATGCCCAACCATTTAGTGTCTAGTGTTAGTTTCACTGCCCTTCTACCACTTTTCATAGATCTTCATGGCTGTTGCATGAGAACATATGTGACATTTGCCTGCTTTATTTCCTCAGTGTTGATGTACTGCATTACTATACTGGCTGAAATATGGGGAGGGGGGGGGGGAGGCATTGGAAGTTCAACACTGACTACTTTAAATGATGTAGCCAACAGTTGCACATTTGTGTTTCACAGTTCTTTACTTTCACTGTTCACAACCCTCCAATAATACACAGTTATATGGTCAGTGTACTATTGTTTAACTTTCGATAAGTCTCATTAATAAGTTGCAAGTGAACATCAACATACTGCTACAGTAGCTTACTGTTGAAAATTTACGAGCAGTAAAAACCTAACAACACAGTTCTTGCTGCATAAAATGGTACGTATTGAACAGACACTGTCATTATCTTAGCACATGGCCTAGTACACTTATTTAACATTTAAGTAGATGCAATCTTGTTGATCTAACCAATATGGTTTCCTTGACTGAAACTCAGCTGTGAACTGACTCTCTTGGGACCAAATATCAGACCGTTATATATCAACCCAATAACAGGCACTGAAACTACACTACCCTACTTTAGTACACTTACTTTTACTTCTAACTTAGTCTAAGAAAAAATGTTTCACACTAAAATTGATAGTTATTACTTCATAAATAAATACACTTCATAGTTCTAATAACATTACAATAATTATCACTAAAATATACTATAGTATGAAAGGCGGTGACCAGTAAAAATTTAAAATCAAGTGGACATTACACTACAAAATATTACTCTAAGTCATAATAGTCTGAAACTGGTTAAACTTTAAAGACTTTTGTTTCTTTCCATTTGAAAACAACAAAAACTCAAGATGTGTAGTAGCATAGATTTACTAAACATTACGTTACAAAAAAAGAGTAGAGTCACCATCACATAAACTTAATTACTACTCAAATCTAAATTAAGGGGATGGAAGTTGTACCAAATCATTGCCCTGCTTCTCCACTCAGCTCTGAGCACTAATCTCATTCAAACAGAAAATTAAATCCTCACAAAATCACAAAATGTTACCAAATAGTTGACCTGTCAGAATATTCACATCAGTCTAGCACCACAGTTATCAGTTAATCAGCAAACTTACTTGTCTTAATCCCAGTATTACCACTTTCAGCTCATAATTCCTCAGAACACAAATAGAAGTTTTCAGATAACCTATATATCCAATGATGTAGCAGTATATGACTTGTAAATATTGCTCTTTCTGTTAATCTTTCATTCCCTGCTGCAGTGTCATGAATTGCACAATATACACAGTACCCAATGTTGTCTAGTTCAAAATTATATCATGAATACAGTTGCCCCACATTTGTTTTTATACAGTTAAGTTTTTCATTGCTCAATCATGTCTGTCAGATCCATTATTTTACTTACCTTCCCTGCCTCGTTAGCTAGTAGAGTGCATTTTCAAAAACTATCCCTGCTGCAGATACAGGCTTTCTAACCATTAAGACCCTAACATTATTCATTATTTTATTATTTCATTATTGTTTTACTATTTAATAAATAAACACCTGCTCTGCTTATCCAATGGAAAATTAAATCTGCTGAAAAATGCTCCACAGTATCAGATTCTTTAGCTAAGGCGAACTTCATGCTCATTACTGATCAGACAAAACTATCACTTAAAAAAACTACTATTTAACTGTATTCCATCAAATTGCTTAAGATTCTAGCCTGAAGAATGATATATATACAAATCTTGCTCACTCTTTCCACACATTACTCCGGGAAACTATGTTTAAAGTTGGAATTCCTTAATGTTAGAAAAGGCTGTATCATTACACTTCTATGGGTAGATAGTTATTTCAATATACTGACTGCACTGAAGACTATCACCTCTATTATACCACAATTAATATTAAGAACTAGTATTCAAGATGGTTTTTGCTGCATATTGCCTCTGCTGCTGCACCAAATTGTACTATTTTTGCACATGAGCTGATTACTTCAGATGTTAATTATAGTTCACAAATCCTGACACCTTTCATTGTCTGTTTATGTTACCTCTTTGTTTGACAGAAATTCTTTAATCATGGCACCAATGTAATTTTTCCATCATCTTGTGATCTCATTACTTATCACTAACACAACATAATGTATAAACAGATAACACTAGATAAATCTTTTCTAAAATCTTCCTATACTGAAGTATCCTGCTGTAGAAAATCATATGAAAGTCAAAGACAGAATGTTTCTGATTCGCATATAAACTACAGATAGGATGGGAGAACAGTTTGAACACCTCAGGAAATAATAAAAATGAGACAGACAGCTGGGGTAAGCAATATTGCCACATAAAGAATCTAACACAGAATGTTGAACCCCCTACTTGCTATTTGCACAAGAAATTATTTCCAAATATTACATCAATGCTGAGATTTGGAATGACCAAGAAATTGTATTTTGAGAGATGTATTGCCAATTTCGCAGTTGATAGTACCTCTTGTTTTGCACTCTTTAATAGCTTACAAATATCACCAACAATTTTTATTCCTGACACCTGCATCACCATCTGTATTCTTAACAGATTTAGAAACTGCCTGTGAAATGCCATTGAAATCACTACCACTGTCCAGTAAACACTTAACATGTATACCTTGTATACTTGCTGTTGTTACAGGGTGCCACACTTTGTTTTTACTTATCATATGATCTTCTTCATACAACAAATCCTCATTAATACTTTAGCTGCAAAAACTATCATCCTGCTTACCAAAATGATTTTCAGACCCACTGTCACTTTGTCTATGCTTTCGATTTTGTGCCTCTTTAATTTTTTTCTCTATTTCAGCCAATTTTGAATCTACATTTTTATTTACTTTTACGAGTTTTTCCTCTAACAGTGCTGTACACTTGATTTCTATCTCCATTTCAAAATCATCCTTAATCTGATCGATATGGTTCTCAAGTGTAATCTTGTTTTCAGCACGAAGTTTTCTGGATGTTTTGACTTCATCTTTAAACTGTTTTTGGGAAGCCTTCACCCTCCTGATACAGTCATCACAAAGTTTCTTTCTCTCTTCAACACATTCACTACTCATCAATGTTAATTTCTCATTAGTGTTATATACTACTTTCTTTATCACAATCTTTAGCTACCACCTCAACCTTGTTATTTAATTCTGAAAGATAGAGATGACTACCTGAATCTCCTTTTTAATTTTGTTCTTCAGTTCATCATTTAAACTAACCATGTCAGTTCTAATGCTATCAGTAATGTCTTCTTTTGTACACATAGTACTCATAATTTGCCTTAACATCACTTCCAACTTTCCGTCTGCCATACCCTGTTGCCCTTGCTGACTTTCACTACTAAATTCCTTCCCCTTAACCTTAACGATCTCATCCAGTTCAGTACTGTTTTCATCCATTTAACTCTTTACAATAGGACTTACATCCCCATCATTCAAAGTTACATTCATGTCTGGTTTATAACCACTATCATCTACAGAACCAGTCAAAATTAAATCTTTCTGTTCATTTAAATGCTTAACCTTTGGTGCATTGTTATCAATTTTCACATCATTTCCCTGTTGTCCATTCTTGTCCATCACACTGTCATGTTCGTTAATGCCACTCATTATGCATCACTTAATATAAAACTATTTTTGCTATGGAATTGCCTTATTCTTATTCACTTCCTCCTACTGTTCTGGTGCTGCTACTGTGGTTGTCATCTTGATTTGTCATCTGCACAGCTGCTGCAAGTTGTAATTCTCTCGGCAAGGCACCTTGTTTATCCCAGTCAGCTGTGTCCACCTGCCTGCGGATTGGCTGCTCCTGTACTCAGTGGCTGCTTCCATAGAACCCACTCGATGATTGGCTGCTGTCCTATGTGGCAATGAAACCCACACACTGATTGGCTGTGAGTCCTAGTTTATTGTGCCCACATACAGTATTCCTCATCTGGGGCACCATATGTGACGTTCACCTGCTTTATTTCTTCATTGATGGTCCTCGGTGTTGATGTACTTCTTTGCTATACCGTCTGAAAAAAGGGGGTCATGGGGGGGGGAAGGGGGGGGGGGAAGGGGTTGAAGGGGGGGGGAAGGGGGGGAGGGAGTTCAACACTGACCACTGACTACTTTAAATGATGTAGCTGACAGTTGCACATTTCTAAGTCACAGTTACAGTTCTTTACATTCATTGTTCACAACCCCCAATAATACACAGTTATATGGCCAGTGCACTATTGTTTAACACTTTAGATGAGTCTCATTAACAGATTGCAAGTGAACTTCAACATACTGCTACAATAGTTTACTGTTGAACGTCTACGAGCAGTAAAGACCTAACCACACAGTTCTTGCTGCATAGTACGGTATGTATTGAACAGGCACTGTCACTCTTAGCACACAGCTTATTACACTTATTTCAAAGTTAAGTGGATGCATTGTTGCCGATATAACCAAGGCAGGTTCCTTGTCTGAAACTCAGCTGTGGACTGACTGTCTTGCGACCAAAAATCGGGCGCTTATATATCATCACAATAATAGGCACTGAAACTACACATTGTTTGATGTTTAATTTACAGAAATTACAATTAAAACTTAGCTCATTCAATTAACTGAATACATTGGAAACTTCCTTCTTTTTAACAGTTTCTTTTACTACAAGAGTTAAACCGAATTATTTGTTTAAATCATGAAATTAACAGATATAGTAATGCAAACAATAATATTTACAAAACTGGTAATTACTTTGAAATTAATGAAGGGCTGGCTTTGCTAACATGTTTTCAAATACAGCCAAATAGATACTTTAAGGTTTATAATTAGTATAGAATTTATATTTGTTTATAATTCAACAATAGAATTTTAGTTACGAAAAAATTACTGATTTCACTCTATAATGAAAGGTATTAACTAGAAATAGTCCAAATAAATCAGGGAATTAATTACATACATAAAAGTAAGCACAAAATTATATCTGGTGTTATATTCTTTAAAACTGTGGTCCAACCTTTCTCTTTTATGAAAATGCAGATGATACTCATGTATGTTAATGGTGGTCACATATGAGAAAATGAATTTGAAGGAAGCAGATAGCAAAACAAGAGGGGAAGTAAAAATTTCCTAGCTGTCTTCATCATACATTCAACCAGCTTTGCAATTTTTGAGATACTCATTCACAGGCCCTGGGTAATAATAACCTGTCCTTTGTCACTATTACTTACATCAGTGGATTTTCCCATTTGCAGCTCCCCATCCATCTCTGACTTGCTTACATACTTCCATTGCCATGTCATGTTTCCACAATGCCACCATGTGGCATTCAACCTAGCAGTAAGCAGTGGTCATAATGGTTTGGCTCATAAATGTACATTTACAGATATTATCAAAAGCAAAGTTGAACTAAAAGCAGAAACTTACACAGAAAAAGTGTACATGGAAAGCAACAGCCATAACTTTATGTTGATGACTGTCAGCAATAAGAAGCTTGTACTTACAAAAGGCCACTGTGAGGTGAGTGTTCAAACTATTTTGCAAATTGAAATATTGGGAAAATGTGTGTTGGTAGAATTGTTATTAGAAAATTATGGCATAGTTTTACAAACAGTGCTCATGGAAGAGAACTTAAATGATATTACATACAACAGATGATAGAAATAGTTTTCAGAGTGGTGGCAAAGCTAAATAGGCAACTGACACAATATATGAAAAAATTGGAAACCAAAACAGTAAAATGTACCAATAGAGTCCTCATTTGATCACTGTATGTGATATGAGCTTAGCCAACCCAGGGCCATGAGCACTTGGAGTATTTCTTCAAAAGTTTCAAATTTCTGTACTACATGTCTTTTCCTTGTCATCTTTATATAGTTTTGTAACTATTTCTCACTATCAATCCATCTTTTCCTTTTTACTAGTTTAATAATCAAGTTGGAGTTAAATAGTGGCCAAATAATCTCACAGAAATCCTTAAATATACTAAACTGAGAATTTCTCTGAAGAACTGAAAGAAAATATAATATTGGTGATTATTCAAGAGGAACCTATAAACACAAAATAACATGATTTACTTTTTTAAAAGAATTTGGCAGTGTATGAGAGTGATGGTTTTTATATGAACTAAACTTGGAAATATGAAAGTTCTTATGCTTCTTTCTAAACACTGTTCTGAATTAGTTGAAGATAAATAAATTTGAAATTATGGTCATGTTACAAAACTTATGTGCATTTCGGAAAAGAAATTTGGATTCCTACAGAAGGGCAAGTGAGACTGAAAACATTTTACTGTTCATTGAGATTATAGTCAGTTAATATTAACAACACCAATACATCTAGTATCTTAGTAGATAAAAAATGTTTAAGGGAAGTGAAAATGTAAGATTTTTGCAAAAAAATGAGCTGTGAGAGAAAGCCACAATGGAGACTAGTGTTTTTCAGAGCTATTTAAATCAAAAGTTATAGTAAGCTATGTGAAAGATCAGTCATGATGTAAAATATTTTTCTTGGTTCAAAATTCATGGTAAACTGTTATGGATAAAGTATACGAACTAAATTTAGAGCAGCTTTTCTATCTGAGGTATATTCATGGCCATATGTAAAGTATATGGAAATTATATGAGGTTTATACTGAGATGAAGTTTTGCACAATATTCTGAGGTTTATGATATTATTAAGAGGTGTATTAAGTATTCTGCAATATTATGATGATGATGATGCTGATGTAGAGATGTATTGTACATTCATGATGTATTGTACATTTGCTTATGACGGTATGCTGTATAACATTCTGAGGAATGGCCATGGGAACTTTACATACTGTGATGATGTTCAATATGGGCCTGTGGTTATACTATTGAAGTTTACCAAATTTATGTGTGGGGTAAATAATGCAGTTAAGGTAATGTACATCACTAATATCACATGTTTCAATGGAAATACATTTATTAAACACTGAACAACTAGACACAATACAGCAGAAACATGTGTGTTAGAGCACATGATAAAGCTGGCATCGGACTTGCCAAAGAAAGTTGTTCACACATAGAACACACTTTTCACCTATCGATAATCACCACACAGCCCCCTTCCCCCTCCCCTGTCCCTCATCCAAGAAGTGTGGAGCATGGTGAAGAGGTCTGTCCTATGGCAGGCTGCAGTGAGATGTAGTAGTCTTCATGCCACAGATATAGTTGAATACAGCACCTCGTCCTGGAGACGGGAGGTGTATTAGCTTACATTGGTTCAGCAGAAGCTTTGTCATCATGTTCATGCACTGAGGGGAGGCCTGAGGGAGTGTCGTCTTGGGGTGGTGAGTGAGCCGGTGCCCTGGTAGAGTCTTCCAATGTTCAAGTGGGTTTTACGCGGTGCACCGATTCTGTTTGAGGTTTGCCATTGAGCCTGATGTGCATAGTACTGGTGCCACATGCCCCCAAATAGAAGCGTTGAAGAGCCACACATATGGCATTGTCCCATAACATGACAAAGTGTCATGTTTCCAAATTCTCACACTTGACCAGGGCAGGTAGTGATTATTGTAAGGGAGGCAGGATGTCATCCATGAACTCAGTAGGCAGGCTTTGTGGCTAGGTGTACAGGATTTCTGTGTGTGATGCATCCAGGTCCTCCTTGTGTGCTGCACATATGCCTAGAAGTATCCAACAAAGTACCTCAGACAAGAGCCCAGCATGGCTCATGAGAGCAGCCTTCAGTTTTGTGTGTCAGTGTTTGACCAGGCCATTGCTCTGTGGGTGGTAGGGCATAGTGTGGAACTTCGACACACCACACAGAGCACACAGCTAGTCGAACAGGTTAGACTCAAACTGGTGACCCTAGTCTGTCATCAGGGATGAAGAGTAGCCTAACTGGGAGATCCACATGTTGATGCAGCAATGGTGTCATATTGCAGACAATATGTATTTGAAACCCTCAGACAGAGGGACAAGACCAGTGTGAATGTGTCTCAGCCTGCCAAGGGGGTGGCAAAGGTACCGAGTGGGGTTGAGGCATGCCTGCCAACCTTTCTATGTTGGTAGGGGGTACATGCCATCGCCCAGGTGTGGAAGTTGTGTTTGACTCCTGGCCAGATGTAACATTTCGTTATCAGTGTGATGGCTGCTCTTACACCCAGGTGGGCCAAGCTGTGTAAGGAGTCAAAGATATCACATCACAGTTCAATCAGGATGACTGGTTGGACCCTGCCTGTTGATGTGTCACAGAGCACCAGTATCATCGTTCTAGGAAGATGGCACATTTCAAGTACAAGTGAGCTCAGTCAGTGCATAGCTTTAGGACTGATGTATTGGCAACTTGCTGGAATTCCAGGTCTTTCTGGTAAATAGGGGCACCAATGATATTGACCTGTGAGAGGTAGTCCATCACTATGTTCTCTGCCCCATGGATGTATTATGTGTCTGTGGAATACTGGAAGATGAGGTTGAGGTGGTGAAATCTGCAGGAGGGAGATCCTAAGAAGGGATGAAAATGGCATCGGGAAGAGGTTTATGATACATGTATATAGTGAAGGGACACCCTCCAATATCATTACAGAAGTATTTGATCACCTCATAAACTGCTAAAAGTTCTTGATTAAAATCCAACAACATCCACTAAAACATTGTCAGTTTTATCAAGAAGAAGTGAAATGTTTCCATAGTGTCATCCATGTGCTGTTGTAGCATGGCACTGATGGCCATGTTTCTGGTATCTTCTGTAAGGGGAACATGTGCTTCCAGGATGGGGTGGGCAAGGATAGCAGCCGTGGAACACATGGTTTTCAGATTCTTGCATACATCAATAATGTCTTTATCTAAGAGAGACATTGTTTGCCTGACATGTTCTTCCTAGTCAGTGAATCAACCACAGGCATCTGCTCGGAATCTGTGTGGGGCAGGTGTTGGTGATAAAAATTGACCATGCCTAGAAAGTCTCTTAGTTCAGAATAATCTTCTGGGAGAGGCAGGCTGAGAATGAGGTCTACACGGTCCACAGTGGGCTGCCTGCCATCAGATGGAATTGTATGACTAGAGTTATCGCTTCAAAGTCAAATTAATTCATGTCTGTCATACAGAGTTAAGGAAATTAAAACTTTTGGAAGTAAGTTTAAAAGTTTGTTTACATTAGTGCTTATTTACAGATTAGTATGCTACAGGTTACGAAACTACTGTGGTCTTGTGTCAACTTATTCTCTGCTTTTGTGTTAAGTTTGTCTATCAAACCATCTGTGACAAATGTGCTGGTTGGTGTAGAAATTTGAAAGAGAGAGTGTTCTGTGTAGACTGTAAGTTATGGTTTCATTTGGGCGAATGTAGTGGTGAGGACACGAGGGTAGAAAATAAGGCTCTTCCATGGCAGTGCAGGTTATGTAGAAAGGACAGAAAAATCTCTGAACAGGAGGTAAAATTTTGTGCCCTAAAGGCCTAATTAGAAAACGCGAACTTGGAATTATGTAGGTTAAGGGAGGAGAAAAAGACTGGGAACTGGGAAAAGGTAGCAAGCAAAGGGCAAAAAAGGGAAACACTTGAAAAAACTCCAGAAATTCAGTTAGTAAATCAGTTTGGCTTGCTATCTGAAGTGGAAGAAGGGCCTCATCCATAGATAGTTGAAAGTAGGTTGAAGCAGAATATTAGATAAAAGAAAAAAGACAGGTTGGAATCAAACCAGAATAGCAAAAGAAGAATTCTGCTTATAGGCAGCAGTCATGGGAGGGGTGTGGGCCTGCAGCATCAGGAGAAATTAGGTGCAGGGTAACAGGTCACAAGTTTTGTGAAACCAAGTGCTAGCCTCAGCCAGGTGACAGAAAACTTAGGTCAGCTATGCAGGGACTTTGAGAAGGAAGATCAGGTAATAATAGTTGGGGAAGCAAGAAACAATCTGGCTTTGAATCCAAGATAGAGTATTAGGAGTGACCTGGATAAAATAGGAGCTGAAACTGAGCACACAAATGTGGGGTTTGTGGAGGTCTTTCAGTGCCATGATCAGCCCTGGGTAAAGCCTGCTGTAAGGCATGTTAACACTGAGCTGAACAGGATGCTCCAGACACTGGCAAAATCTCACATGAGTGTTGTTCCAGTAAATGCTATTGGTAGGTGAGGATGCACTACACATGGCCTACACCTGAATAGGATGGGGAAAAATAAGTTAGCTTCTCTATTAGCAGAAACTGTAAAGGCATCCACAGTCACACAAGAGGTGATCCCTGTGGTTAATGGGTCCAGGCAGGCAGGTTTTTTTAGGTTAAAACCAAAGTCCAGATAGATGACAATCAAGATAAATAGAATAAAAGAAACTTCAAGTACACTAAAAGGGGGTAAAGCTAAGAACAATTCAACTTACTTCATCAAAATATCAGGGGAATAAAAAATAAAGTAGATGAGCTATTAGTGTGTTTAGATGATCTCAAAAATAAGAATGAGACTGATATACTCCGTCTGTCTAAACACAATGTAACTGTGGGCATGGATAGTGTCAGTATAAGTGGGTATAATTTAGCAACTTACACTTGTAGATCTATGATGGATAAAGGAGGAGTTGCCATTTTCATAAAACAAGGGTATAAATGCAAAACTGTAGAAGTAAGCAAATTTTGTGTTGATCACCACTTTGAGGATTATGCATGTGCACTTCAGCTAGATAATGTAGCATTGATATTAGTAACAGTGTACAGGTTGCCATTAGGAGACTAGGAGCTGTTCATAAAACAGTTTGACTCTGTATTATGCTGTCTGTCAGACAAAAAGAAGAAGTTATTAATCTGTGGTAATTTCATTGTAAATTTTCTAAGTAATTCTGATAGAAAAAGTGAACTAGAATCAGTGATCAATTTCCCTACACGTATAACTCAAGACAGTAGCACGCTGATAGACAATGTATTTGTGTAGAAAGAGGATGTAAAACAAACACATGCTCTCCCTTTGGTTGTAGATTGTAGATTGTATTTTATTGGCCCTGTTGTCTACATAGCAGCTTATGCATAAGACATTGGACAAGTCAAGTTATAAATATACAGGCTGAAAGTAACTTCAAGGCATACATATGTAAGCTTACAATAATACACTTTACACATAAGTAAGTATTTATATAACACATTTCATAAATTTAAATATTCTTCAATGGAGTAAAAGCAGTGATGCTGTAAATATGACTTTAGAGATTTTCCAAATGTATTGACCTCAGTGATAGCTTTTATGTTTTCAGGAAGTTTGTTATAAAGCTTAACTCCCATGTGAAAAGTACCTTTTTGGCACAGTGCTGTGCTGATTTGAGTCATATGTAAGTTTCTGTTTTGTCTGGTAAAGTGCTCATGTATATCACAGTTTTTTTGTAGTCTCCGGTCCTTGCCTATTACATTTAATTTAAAGAACAAAAGGGTTTCCATAATGTATACACATGGTAATGGGGGAATACCAGATTTCTTAAACAGGGGTTTACAAGAGTCTCTAGGCTAGCACCCAAACAAGATTCTAATGGCCCTTTTTTGTAGTTTAAAAGTGCTATTAGCTGTTTTAGAGTTTCCCCAGAAGATGACCCCATATCTAAGACGAGAATGAAAGTACACATGATATGCATTCAATACTGTTTTCTCACTACAGCATGATTTTAATGAACAAAGAAGATAACATGTTTTGCTCAGTTCAGCATTGAGATATTCAATATGCTTATTCCATCTGATGTTACTCTGCAGCCAAAGTCCTAAGAATTTGGTTTCAGTACTGTTACCAACTGGCTCGTCATTGATAGAGACTGATGGGATAAACATGTCCTTGTTAGGAACATTGTGGAATTTTAGAGCAACGGTTTTCTTACTGTTTATTACAAGCTGATCACTCTGTGCCCAGTTACTAAGTTGTTTCGTGACCGTGTTTACTGTCTGCTGTAACTGTTCATCGTCGCCTCCTTTTAATAGAATCATGGTGTTATCTGCAAATATGATTGTTTTGTGTGCATCAATATTTAAGCTTAGATCATTTATGTACAGAAGAAACAGAAGGGGTCCCAATACGGATCCTTGGGGTACACCACATTTTATTTGTTTATAGTCAGATAAGTGATTAGATACAGTTTTTAGTTCAATATTTGTGTGCTTGACGCACACTGCCTGCATACGATTTGTCAGGAAGGAACTGATCCACTTGTTGGACAGACCTTGAATACCATATCTTTCTAGCTTTGATAGCAGAATTTTATGGTCCACCATGTCAAAAGCTTTTTACAAGTCAATAAAGACTCCAATTGTTTCCTGTTTTTCTCCATCAGGTTTAGGATGGAACTGATGCACTCATAGATAGCAGTTGTTGTTGACCTCTTATTTCTGAATCCATGTTGTTCATTACATAGGATGCTGTTTTTATTAATAAATTTCATGTTTCTCATACATCACTTTTTCCAGTACTTTAGAGATGCAGGAGGAAATTGTGATGGGTCTGTAGCCATTTACATCGTCTTTATCCCCTTTTTTATATACAGGAATAACTTTTGATGTTTTCAACACATCAGGGAAAGTGCCTGCCTGAAGTGAGCAGTTGCATAAATGTGTGAGTACTTCAATCAGGTTTGATGTGCTCTTCTTTAACATTGTTGCAGGTATACCATCAATACCTGCCGATTTGGAATTTTTTAGTCCTTTTATTGCTTTAGCTACTTCATCTTGTGAAACAGAACTGATGTACATGCATTTATTTTATATTCATTTGCCTGGGTGCTCTTAAAGTTTGATTGTAACATATTTTCAGCAACACCTGTGAAAAAGTTGTTAAATGTGTTGGCTACTTCTAAGGGGTTTGTAACTTTTTTATTTTTATGTGATAGTCTTATATTTTTCCAAGGTTGTCTCCGCATTCTTTTTTTATAACACTCCACATAGCCTTTGATTTATTGGCTAAATTATAAATGATTTCATCATTATGCATTATTTTTGCTGCTTTTATTACATTTCTTAATATTTTGGAGTATTTTTTATAGTATGCGTGTACTACAGGTGAGGAATTTTTTGAGTTACATATTTCATGAAGTAGTCTTTTCTTCTGGCATGAAACTCTTATTCCCTTTATGATCCAGCTGTTTGTTCTAGAGTTTCCCCGTATGGTTGATGTTTTCAGTGGGAATGCAAGTTCAAAGAAATGGGTTAATACATCAATGAAAGTGTTGAATTTTTCATTTATATCGTTCATTTTGTACACTCCTAGCCATTTTTCTTTCTGTAATAAGTTGTTGAAGTAGTTCACATTATGCTGATTATAACTTTGATATGCTGTTCTGAAAGACATGTTGTTAATAATACTGCCTTGTGCTTTTATGCTTAATATCACTAAAACCTGCATTGAAATTCTTAGTGAGGTGTTGTGTAAACTCTTCTTGAGTAGAAACTGATCAAGAGCTGTTTGGCAAGTTTCTGATACTCGGGTAGCTGCTTTTACTTCAGCCTTTAAATTGTAGGACGTTGCAAAGTTGAAAATGGTCTCTCTATTTCCACTATTTGTGAGGAAGTCAATATTGAAGTCACCACAGATTATCAATTCACAATCCATTTTATTTACTTTATTTAGCAGTGACTCCATTTTGTTTAAGAAAAGTTCAAAATTGCCAGACAGTGATTGGTAAACTAGCAATAACCAGGTTGAACTGAGTAATTTTTATAGCTGCACTTTCATAATCCTTATCGACATTTGCCCTAGTTAAGTCAGGTAGTGTAATAAAATCTACATTATCCTTTGTGTAAATTGCTACCCCACCCTGCTTGCTGTTATTCCTGCAGTAGTAAGTAGCCAAGACAAATTTGTTTATTTTCGTATTTTGGATTAATTCTGGGTTGAGCCAGTGCTCAGAAATGCATAACACTGAGATTAAGTTCGTGTGTTAATAGAATGTTAATTTCATTGATCTTACTATGCAGGGATTGCACATTATGGTGATAAATTTTTAGTTCGGGCGTATTCACGATTGGGAATCATATTTACAGCATCACATACCTCTAGTTTAAATTAGGAATGTCAGCAGTGTTGTATTTTCGTTCTTCTTTCTTGTTTATTTTGTTTTCCTCACTTTTGGAAGGATGTTCAGGAAGCTGATAAATTGTTCTATCCCTTACAAGTCTTTCTTTAATTATTTCACTAACACGATCACAAACAAATGGATTGTCAGACCATGATGCACAACTGATTAACTTACAAAACCTAACAGGTTGTACAGTTCAGAAACCATTAAGTAAAAGTGTCAGGCCTCTCAACCCCGTATCTATAGAGCACTTAAGAGAAAGCTTAAGAAATGTTAATTGGGGAGATGTCTATAATGAGCCAAATTCTGATTATGAATGCCACATATTTATTGATAAATTTATATCCCTTTTTTAACATTGTTTCCCAAAGAAAATTACTAAATGTAACACCACACACTTTTCAAAGAAACCTCGGATTACTTAAGGCATTAAAGAGTCTTCAGAAAGAAAAATAATACTGTATGAGACAGCAAGAACTGGTAAAGATACATAAGTAGTTTTACACTATAAAAATTATTGTAAAATACTCAGAAAAGTTGTAAGGAAATCAAGAAATATGTATGTTAGAGAAGAAATTAACAGCTCTGGCAATAAAATAACATCAATATGGAATGTTGTTAGAAGGGAGACAGGAAGAGTAACCACTTGGGTAGGTAGTATTACTATTAAAGAGAATTAGACCATCCTAACCACCAGTACACAATTAGCTAATGTATTTGACAACCATTTCTTAGGTGTAGGAGAAAAAACTGGCGAGAACAGTTCAAAAGAAAGAGCCAGACAGTACATGGAAGTGTCTGATTTGAAAAAAAAAAAAAAAAAAAAAAAAAAAAAAAAAAAAAAAAAAAAAAAAATAGTCAGATTAAGTTTCACCTAACAACCTCTTGTGAAGTAAGTAAAATTATTAAATCTTTGAATGATAAATGCTCTGTTGGAGTAGATGACATCTCTAATAAGATATTAAAACAATGTGGAGCAATTACAGCTGATGTTCTGAGTCACATATGTAATGCATCACTAACTCAAGGTATTTTCCCACACAGGTTAAAATATGCCATTGTCAGGCCTCTCTACAAAAAGGGGGATACCACAGATGTAAGTAATTATCAGCCAGTATCCTTGCTTACAGCATTTTCAAAAATCTTTGACAAAGTAATGTACTCAAGTGTGGTTAGCCATCTCACCAGTAATGCGATACTTAGTAAATCACAGTTCAGATTTCAAAAATGCTGTTCCACTGAGATAGCAATGTAAAATTTCACTGTCCACATAATAGAGGCTCTAAATAGTAAAATGTCACCAATAGAAATTTTCTGTGACTTGTCCAGAGCTTTTGATTGTATGAACTATGACATTATGTTACAGAAATTACAATTCTGTGGTATAAATGGAATAGCATATGAGTGATTTAAGTCATACCTACAGAACAGGAAGCAAAAAGTTTCCTTATATGGGTGAAGTGATTTAAATAAGTTTGCCACTTCATCTAACTGAGGTGAAATTACATTAGGTCTTCCACAGGGTTCAATCATGGGTCCCCTTCTGTTTTTGATACGTAAACGACCTCCCTTCCTATCTGAAACAGGAAGCTGAACTGACACTGTTTGCTGATGATACAAGCATCATTATTAATCCAGTAAAAGAAACTCCAATTGAAAATGATACAAATAAGGTCTTTGGAAAACTCATTAACCGGTGCTCTGGAAATGGGCTTGCTCTAAACTTTGAAAAAACACAGTACATCCAATTTTCTGTTGCAAAATTACAGTTCCTTCAATAAATATAACACATGAACAGAAGTGAGTAGACAGGGTAGAGCATACTAAGTTTTTGGGTGTTCATATAGATGAGAATCTTAATTGGAACATTCATATGTTGGATCTTCTAAAGTGACTAGGTTCAGCAACTTTTGCAATCAGAATAATTGCCTATTTTGAGGATACAGAAATTAGTAAGCTAACATACTTTGCATACTTTCACTCTCTGATGTCATACGGAATAATATTTTGGGGTAACTCAACATTTAGACAAAAAGTATTCACTTCCCAAAAGACAGTGGTTAGAGTAATGTGTGGGGTTCATAGTCGCACATGTTGTAGGCGTCTTTTTAAAAGATTGGGAATTCTTACAACAGCCTCACTAATGAAATTTGTTCTCAACAACATGGAACAGTTTAAAAACAACAGTGACATTCATGATTATAATACCAGAAAAAAGAAAAACTTACACTACCCTTTACTCAATCTGTTTCTGGCACAAAAAGGGGTAAAATATACTGCTATAAAAATTTTCGACCAATTACCAGTTGAAATAAAATGTCTGACAGACAGCAGTAAAAGCTTCAAAAACAAATTGAAATAATATCTCCTTGACAATTCCTTATATACCATAGATGAATTCTAGGATGGGAATAAACCAATCTATAAATATAGTATATGCATGTGTGCCATTTAAATAACAAAGATTCCAAGACTTACCAAGTGGGAAAGCACTGGCAGACAGGCACAATGAACGAAACACACAAACACACACACAGAATTACTAGCTTTCGCAACCGATGGTTGCTTCTTCAGGAAAGAGGGAAGGAGAGGAAAAGACGAAAGGATGTGGGTTTTAAGGGAGAGGGTAAGGAGTCATTCCAATCCCGGGAGCGGAAAGACTTCCCTTAGGGGAAAAAAGGGACAGGTGTAAGGTGTAATATATAAATCTTGTTTCGCATTTACATTTCTTGTGCACTTGACACATTCCACATCATAACAGTTAACGTACCATGCGATTGACCAATGGAATACGCAACCAACTAACTAACTAACTATGACCCAGAAAAGTGATAGTGGTGCTATTAAGCTGGGAATTTTCATGATTCATCTCAAAGCTGTTCAGTTCCAAGGGCACATGACCTTATTCAATGTGCTGCTGATGCTCACTGACAGGTGATGAGAACACGAGAATATCGTTGACGTATGCACAGGCAAAGGGAAAGTTAAACAACACTGAGTCAATAAAACATTGCATTTTTGGGCGGTGTTTTTAAGGTGGTAAGGCATGAACTGTTACTCGTAGAGCCCAAATAGTATAATGATAACATTCTTAGATATGTCGGGTGGGTGCATGGGAATTTGTTGGTATGCCTTATGGCATTAGAGCATTGTAAACACTTAGGCACCATGCAGCAGCTGTGTGAAGTCCTAGATGTGGGGAGTAGGATAGTTATTGATGATCGTGCAAGAATTTAAGATTCTGTAAACACCACACATATGGAACGTAGCATCTTTTTTTAACACAAGGTGTATTGGTGAGGACCAGTTGCAGTCTGAGAGCTATTGGATACCCACATTGAGTGAGTCTTTGACAATGTCATTAGCACAGTGTAGCTTGAATGCATTATGGTGCTGAGCCTTGTGTCAAACTGGAGCTCCCTGTGTGGTATTTATTTTATGACAGGTTTTACCGGTGATGGCATAGAAGCAGCAGGTGAGGCAGGAAGGGGGTCAGCTAGCATGAACTGTGGGTTGCTGGTAGGTGAGTACTGATGGGAGGTGGATTGTTGGTGCTCAGAAGACAGGTCGGATCTGTCCGGTGGCGCAAGTCAAGTTTCAGCTGATATCAGGAAATCCCAGGAGAGGTGCACTCCAATGGCAGCAGTGAGTGTGGTGGCGCACTAGCAGCAAGCATGGTGTTGCAATCACTATGCACATTACATGAAAATGGGTGCAGTTCATGGGCCTCATATAGGGGCTTCCATGTAGTTGCTGTGGATGGAGGCAGCAACATGTTAGCCCGGGTCATAATCGTTGGGTTAAAATATCGCTCAGAAATCTGGGTGTCAGAAGAGAGATGATGGAAGTTTGCCAGTACACGTGACAATTCGTGGGACGACGCCATGATGTAAGAGAGCAGCTCCAAAATTTGTGCTAGGGGGGCTGCTGTCTCAAATTGCTCATGCAAGAGCTTTAAGTTTGTGGTCATGATATGAGAGACAAGTGACATGCATTCTGTGTAGATTCACAGTTGCAGAGCCAAAGGAACAGGAATCAGGTGTGGCGTGCGGCTGTCGTCACAGGAGGTCAAAGCACCTGAAGCATGGCAGAGTGCAGTGGCTTGAAGGTCAGAAGAGCAGCCGTAGTGGCAGGGAAAGTCCAACTCTATGATGTGTTCATCGATTTCTGCCACTTAAAAAGACCATGCAAAGTTTATTATTATAAGAAAAAGAGAGTGATAACCTGATGGAGCCATGAATGGTGATACATGACCTGTTTTCAGTGGCGAGGGGTAACGAAACTAGAGAGGGATCAATAGGCGTCACAGTGGCAGAGATGACACTGAGATCCACTCCTGTGTCCACAAAGAAGCAGTTTCCAGACATGATGTTATGCATGTAGTGTGTGTCTTAGGCGGATGCTGTGTCACCTGAGCTAGCAGGTGCAGTGTCACATCAAGGTGGGGTGAGGCGCCTAAATGTGCCCACCAATGGCATTCGGGTGACTGCATGGAAGCCTGCAGTTGCAAGCAGTGGCGCCAGTGCAGATAGGTAGGGTGAGGAGGCGACGTCGATGAATGAGCCAGATCGTTGCTGAGTGCTTGAGGACTGATAACGCCCTGCTTTGGCTGAAGTCATTGCATGTCAAGTTGTTGACACTGGCACTGATGGCTGGAGGCCACCAGGTGGCAGCGGCATAGCAATGGTGGACTGGCCCGGTCAGGCATGGCAGGTGCTGCTTGACGGAAGGGGTAGCATAGAGGGCACCTCCCCCACCACTGGGGTTGGCGATGATGCTGGAGACATGCACTGCTAATGTCCGAAATGGGTACTGTCAAAACAGGTGCACTGGCAACGAGGTATTAGAGGGTGGCACAGCAGGAGCAGACATGGGCAGAGCAATGCTGGTCACTTATGCCACACCAGATGCCTTCACTCTTGTGTCTTCTCCACCAGATCCTGTCACACCAACTCTACAGCGCCCATATTCTGCTCGCACTCACTTTAACAGCTTGGCCTACAGTGCCACAGCATCCTTCACACCCACTCCACTAGTGCCCTCTCCTGCTGCTATGGACCAAGGCATCCCTTCCTTGTTCACCCCTGCATCATTTGTGTCTGCTGGCTCTGGTTACCACACCACTGCCTTGTCCGCACGTACTCAGCTCACTGCTGCTGCCCATATGCTTGGCCTTGCTGTTATGGACTATGCCACCCTTGCTCTGCCCATGCAGTGGGGAGCAAGATGCATAGAGGGGCAAGCATCTGATGCAGTAGACGTGCAGCAATTGCCACTAAAGTGGGTAGTAGAGCCAACGTGAAAGAGGTGAAATGCAATGCCTGGTGAGCATGCTGGCAGAGGTGACCGGCATTGCTGAGTGAGCATGCGAAAATGAAAGCATGTGATCAGAGCACATCATGGCAGGGGGTGGGTGCCATAGATCTGAATCGTGAGAACACTGCAAATGAGAAACCAACTGGAATGAGGCAGCATGCGGCAGACTCATCGAATGGGCCGTGTAGCTCCAACTTTGTCTGTGTGCCAGCGATGGGGTGGTGAATAGCATTACAGCATTCTCTACAGGAATAAAGTCACTGAGCAGGCTGCTTGGGACAATGTGGTTGGCATGTAGAGTAGCAGATGAGGTCAGCCATAAAGTTCCTGGTGAGACTGGCTCAGTGACATTGGAAGCCCATGAAACAAAGTCACTCAGTTCTGCCTTAGCTGTGAGGGACAAGGTAGGTATGATAGCAGATCCACAGTATGGCGAAGTCTGAATGCAAAGGAATAATATGGTCCATGTTGATGGTGAACAATGGGAATGGAAGCATATGAAACAAAGGCAATAAACACTCAGAGACTTTTAACATTACCAAAGGTGGTCCGGGCCACCACCATTGTTATTAATGCAGTTAAGGTAATGTACGTCACTAATAACACATGTTTTGATGGAAATACATTTATTAAACACTGAATAACTAGAAACAATACAGTGGAAAACATGAGTGTTACAGCGCGTGAGGAAGCTGGCATCGGGCTCCCCAAAGTCATCCACAGATTAAAGATGCTTTCCACTTATCGGTAGTTGCCACAATAAGATGGATCGAACATTTTGGTGGTATCTCAGTTTCAGTTAACAACTTTGTGGTTTTTATAGACCTGACATAGGAAAAGTTACCAAAATAATTCTTGTTAAGTACGGTACCAAATGTCATGTGTCAGATGATGATAAAATGTTAATGCCTCATGAAAATCTTCAAAACTCTCTGACTTTTTAAGTACATAGCTGTACATAGTTAACAAAGTGGGACATTATGTAGTGTTAAACAAAATAGGAATCATTGATGAGAAAAGTAGGAATAATTTTGAATTTTTTGAAAAGTATTACTTTATGTACAGTATTTGTATCTTGTGAATACAGGGGGGTCAAACAAAACCTCATGATTATTCAAGTATTTTTGCAACAAACTGATAATATTCTTTTTTTTTTGATGATTCACTGGGGCCATAACTTAATCAAAAGGTGTAAATTTCACTATGTATCGACAGCTTTTGTTACATTATCATTAGAAAAAGACCCATCATACTCTAAGATTTCCCATACACTTAACTTGCATGAAATTATTTTAGTCAACTAATTTACAGTCTTGTACAAATGCTGTGTCCAATGTTGTGTGAGGGGAATATTATAATAAATCTAGTCCTACTGGAACTTTTGATTAATTAATAACCTATATGAAACCACTTACATTCTCGTAAGATGTGAATTAGTTCTCATATGTAAATTACCTATTTTATATCTGTGGATGTTCACAGAATTTTCTAATTCTTTAATGCAATTTTTCCACAATATGATTTTTCATTTATATATTGATATATTCTCAAACTTCAATCTTACAGTATGAAAATTAATTGGCAAATAATTCGCGAGAAATCATCTAAAAACAAATCTACATAAATTTTACTATTTTTTCCATTAAATTTTGAATACAGATGAATCCTATGTTTTTACTTATATTTTTATTTATTTCACTGTCAATAATAATCAATATTGAAATGTAACAGGAAGTTTTCAACATACATATCTTTACACAAATACATATCTTCAGGTATTATAATGTAATACAGAAGCAACAGCACAGCCAAAATGAACGAAAGTTTATTCTTCTTCCAAATACAAGTGAAAAACAGTTGAAGACATTGACACAAACATAGAAAAAATTCAGGTACTGATATAAGCAGTTGCTTACAATAAGTAAGAAAACAAATATCAGAGTGAATACCTGCTGTGCAGTGCTTATAAAGAAGAGAACTCCAGTAGATTGCACAGCAGATGCCATGCTGTGTGCACAATTTCATGTGGCCAGCCACAGGTGGCATCAGCTGGTTGGTCCATGCAGATACCATTGGTGGAATATTTGAAATACAATGCACATGTGATCTGGTGCTGTGCTGCATATCAAGTATTACATATGTAGTTATAGCACCCCTCCCCATTTAGGGTAAGGGAACTTTGCTGATGAAGGCATTGAGGTGACTGTTAATACATCCATAGCCTCTGTGGCAGCCACTGCAGGTAATGATAGTGGTAGTGGATGGAGATACTGGACAGGAACTGGTGAGTAGTGGCTGAATTGGTGTGACCCTGGACACGTGTAAGAGCCACTCCCCACAGAGTACCATAAGAGAGGACAAATGACAAGGACGCTGGTTACATCTCGATGTCTGATTCCTTGATGTGGTGTAACTCTACTGACAGAGAAGGTGCTGGCTGTTCAGTTGGGAGTGCCAGGGATGCCAGTATGGATCGACCCTAAGTAGCTGGCCCAGCCACTGGGAGAATTATTTTTCCTATTCCTAGTTAGTATCTTTCATTATAGGGAGAAATCAGTGGTTGTTTAGTAACTTAAATTCTATTGTTGACATGTAAACAAATACAAATTCCTGTAATAATTGTAAACATTTGGAAGAAGGAAATGTTAGTAATCTTAAAGTACTTATTTGGCTTTATTTGAAAACATGTTAGGAAAATAATTTCTGAATTAATTCCAAAGTAATTAACAGTTTTGTCAAAAGTATTGTTTGCATAATGATATTTGCAATCTCATGATTTAAACAAATAATTTGGCCTAACTCTTCCAGTAGAAAAACTGTTGAAAAGATGTATTTTTTTTATGTATTCAGTTAATTTAATGAGTTTAGTTTTAATTGTGATTTCTGTAAATTTAACTTCAAACAATGTCTAGTTTAAGCAACTATTATTGTGATGATATATAAGGGAGCAGTTTTTGGTCACAAGGCAGTCACTCCACAGCTGAGTTTCAGACGAGGAACCTGTGTTGGTTAGAACAACAACAATGCTTCCACTTAATTGTGGAATAAGTGTTAAACAATTAGGCCATGTGTAAAGCAATGGCAGTGTCTGTTCCATACATACCTGATCATTCCGAAAGAACTGTGAATTATATGGTTATGTTTTTACTGCTTGTAGATGTTCAACAGTAAACTATCGTAGCAGTATGTGGCGGTTCACCTGCAAACTATTAATGAGGCCTACGGAAAGTTTAAACAATATAACTGTGTATTACTGGGGGTTGTGCGAAGTGAAAGTAAACTACGGTAAAACACAAATGTGTATATGTCAGGTAAATTATTTATAGTAGTCAGTGTCCAAATTACCAAACCCATTTTTCAGCCAGTGCAGCAATTCAGTACATCAACACCGAGGACAACAAATAAATAAACAAAGTAGGTGGAATCACTAAACTTGTGGTGCCCCAGGTGAGGAGTATTGTATGTAACCACAATAAACAAGGACTCGGAAATTTTGAGCAGTGAACTCGACAGCAATTCACAGTGCAGAGGTGCAAATTATGAATATGATGAGTAATATTAGCACAAAAGAAGACATTAGGAGGGTGGAAACTACCATAAAGAAAGTAGTACATAATACTAATGAGAAATTAACAGCGAGTAGTAAATGTGTAGAAGAGAGAGAGAGAGAGACTTCGTGATGGCAATAGTAGGAATGTGTAGGTTTTCAAGGAACAGTGTGCTGAAAAAAAGAGTTAAACTTGAGAAGCAAATCAATTACATTAGAAATGATTCAGAAACTGAGGTAGAAACCAAGTGAGTTGTAGTGGTAGAGGAAAAATGGGAAAAAGTAAATGAAATTGTATATTTACAATTGACTGAAATAGAGAAAAAAGTGGAAGAGGTACCAAATCAATAGCATAGCATAAGTGAAAGTGTGTCTAATTCTGACTGTAAGTGTAATGATGATAGCAATTATGAATCCAGGAGTGATGAGAATGGGGAATTTCAATTTATAACTACTTATGAGGGCAATGTGTTAAGGAAAGAAAGGATTAATGAGGATTTGTTGTATGAAGCAGACTGCACAGTAAATAAAAAGGAAGTGTGGCACCCTGGAACAACAGCAAGTATACAAGGTGTTTACTGGAAAGTCGTAGTGATCTGAATGGCATTTTACAGGCAGTTTCTGAATCTATTAAGAATAAAGAGGTTATATTGGTGATGCAGGTCTCAGGAATAAAAAAATTGTTTGTGATTTTGGTAAGCTATTGAAAAGTGCAAAACAATAGGTACTATCAACTGTGAAAGTGGCAAAACAGCTGTTGAAATACAGTTTCTGGGAAATTCAAAATCTCAGCATTGATGTAATGACTAATTTCTTGTGCAGTTAGCAAGTAGGGGGTTCAACATTCTGTGTTGGATTCATTATATGGAGATAATGCTTACCCCAGCTGTCTGTCTCTATTTTCATGTTTCCTGAGGTAGCCACACATTGCTCCTATCCTATATGTAGTTTATAAGTGAATCAGAAGCATCCTATCTTGTTGGCTGAAACCAGACATAAACAGTAATGAAATCCCAAACTCAGATTGGAATGTATACCGCAGAGATAGGCTGGACAGTGAAGGGGGAGGCTTGTTTATAGTGATCCGAATTGTGAAATGATTTGGGCGAAGGTCACGGTTAAAGCAGGCTCAGACATGGTAATTGGTTGTCTCTATAGGCCCCCTGGCTCAGCAGCTGTTGTGGCTGAGCACCTGAAGGATAATTTGGAAAATATTTTGAGTAGATTTCCCCACCATGTTATAGTTCTGGGTGGAGATTTTAATTTGCTGGATATAGACTGGGAGACTCAAACGTTCATAACGGGTGGCAGGGACAAAGAATCCAGTGACATTTTTTAAAGTGCTTTATCTGAAAAACTATCTTGAGCAGTTAAACAGAGAACCGACTCGTGGCGATAACATATTAGACTTTCTGGTGACAAACAGACCCAAACTATTTGAAACAATTAACGAAGAACAGGGAATCAGCGATCATAAAGTGGTTACTGCATCGATGATTTCAGCCATGAATGGAAATATTAAAAAAGGTTGGAAGATTTTTCTGTTTAGCAAAAGTGACAAAAAGCAGATTACAGAGTATGTGATGGCTCAAGTACAGATAGTGTTGAGGATCAGTGGACAAAGTTCAAAACCATCGCACAATATGCTTTAGATGAGTATGTGCGAAACAAGATCGTAAGAGATGGAAAAGAGCCACCGTGGTACAACAACCGAGTTAGAAAACTGTTTCGGAAGCAAAGGGAACTTCACAGCAAACATAAACATAGCCAAAGCCTTGCAGACAAACAAAAATTACGAGAAGCGAAATGTAGTGTGAGGAGGGCTATGCGAGAGGCGTTCAATGAATTCGAAAGTAAAGTTCTATGTGCTGACTTGGCAGAAAATCCTAAGAAATTTTGGTCTTATGTCAAAGCGGTAGGTGGATCAAAACAAAATGTCCAGACACTCTGTGACGAAAATGGTACTGAAACAGAGGATGACAGATTAAAGGCCAAAATACTAAATGTCTTCTCCCAAAGCTGTTTCACAGAGGAACACTGCACTGTAGCTCCTTCTCTAGATTGTCGCACAGACGACAAAATAGTAGATATCAAAATAGACAACAGAGGGATAGAGAAAGAATTAAAATCACTCAAAAGAGGAAAGGCCGCTGGACCTGATGGGATACCAGTTCGATTTTACACAGAGTACACAAAAGAACTTGCCCCCCTTCTTGCAGCGGTATACCGTAGGTCTCTGGAAGACAGTAGCATTCCAAAGGATTGGAAAAGGGCACAGTTCATCCCCATTTTCAAGAAGGGATGTCAAACAGATGTGCCGAACTATAGACCTATATCTCTAACATCGAGCACTTGTAGAATTTTGCAACACATATTATGTTCGAGTATAATGACTTTTCTGGAGACTAGAAATCTACTCTGTAGGAATAAGCATGGGTTTCAAAAAAGATGATCGTGTGAAACCCAGCTCACGCTATTCGTCCATGAGACTCAGAGGGCCATAGGCACGGGTTCACAGGTAGATGCTTGACTTCCGCAAGGCGTTCGATACAGTTCCCCACAGTCGTTTAATGAACAAAGTAAGAGCATATGGACTATTAGATCAATTGTGTGATTGGATTGAAGAGTTCCTAGATAACAGAACGTAGCATGTCATTCTCAATGGAGAGAAGTCTTCCGAAGTAAGAGTGATTTCAGGTGTGCCGCAGGGGAGTATTGTAGGACTGCTGCTATTCGCAATACACATAAATGACCTTGTGGATGACATCAGAAGTTCACTGAGGCTTTTTGTGGATGATGCTGTGGTATATCAAGAAGTTGTAACATTGGAAAATTGTACTGAATTGTAGGAGGATCTGCAGCGAATTAACGCATGGTGCAGGGAATGGCAATTTAATCTCAAAGTAAACAAGTGTAATGTGCTGTGAATACATAGAAAGATACATCCCTCATCATTTAGCTACAATATAGCAGGTCAGCAACTGGAAGCAGTTAATTACATAAATTATCTGGGAGTACGCATTAGGAGTGATTTAAAATGGAATGATCATATAAAGTTGATCGTTGGTAAAGCAGATGCCAGACTGAGATTAATTGGAAGAATCCTAAGGAAATGCAATCCAAAAACAAAGGAAGTAGGTTTCAGTACTCTTGTTTGCCCACTGCTTGAATACTGCTAAGCAGTGTGGGATTCGTACCAGATGGGGTTGATAGAAGAGAGAGAGAAGATCCAACGGAGAGCAGTGCACTTCATTACGGGATCATTTAGTAATCGTGAAAGTGTTACGGATATGATAGATAAACTCCAGTGGAAGAGTCTGCAGGAGAGATGGTCAGTAGCTCGTTACAGGCTTTTGTTGAAGTTTTGAGAACAAGCCGTATATTGGGCCCGCCAACATATGTCTCGCGAAGAGACCATGATGATAAAGTCAGAGAGATTAGAGCCCACACAGAAGCATACCAACAATCCTTCTTTCCACAAACAATACAAGACTGGAATAGAAGGGAGAACTGATAGAGGTACTCAAGGTACCCTCCGCCACACACTGCCAGGTGGCTTGCGAAGTGTGGATGTTGATGTAGATGTAGACTTTCATGTAATTCTGTGCAGTATGATACTTGAGTATAGAAATATTTTAGAAAAGTTTTATCCAGTGTTATCTATGTATATATTATGTTGTGTTAGTTATAAGTAAGATAATCATAAAAGGATGGAAGAGAATAAGTTGGTACCATGATCAAAGAATTTTCTGTCAAACAAGTAGGTAAGGTAAACAGAAAATGAAAGGATGTCAGCATATGAGGAGGATAATTAACATCTGAAATAATCAGCTTGTGTGTAGAATTTGATGCAGCGGCAGAGACAATATGCAGTAAAAACCGTCATAAATACTAGATTTTAATATTAATTGTGGTATAATAGAAGTCTTTGTGTTCATTGTAATCAGTGTACAGAGATAACTACCTATCTGTATCATGGTACAGCCTTTTCTAATGTTAAGGAATTCCAACTTTAAACATAGTTGCCTGGAATAATGTGTGTGGAAAGAATAAGCAAGATTTGTGTGTATATGACCCTTCCTTCAAATGTCAAGGAAATAATAAGTTTTGCTAAGTGATAATTTTGTCTGATCAGTACTGAGAGCTAAATTAGCCTTGGTATAAGGATCTGTTACTGTGGAGTGTTTTTCAGTAGAGTCAATTTCACTGTGGATAAGCAGAGCAGATCTTTATTTATTAGATAATGAAATAATAAAACAATGAATAATGTGTGGGTTCTAACAGTTAGGGAGCCTGTCTCTGCAGTAGGGATTTTTTTTAGAGAATTCACTCCACTGGCTAACAAGGTAAGAAACGTAAGTGAAATAATGGTGCTGACAAACATGATTTACGCAAAAGATAACTGTATATGAACAAATGTGGTGTAACTGTGATGATGATCTAATTGTGAACTAGGCAACATTTTGTACTGGCTATATTGTGCAATTCATGACACTGCAGCTGGGAATGAGAGTTTAACAGAAAGAGTAATATTTTAGTGAGGTACAAGTTACATAATGCTGCATCATTGGACCTATATGTTATGTTATCTGAAAACTTCTGTTTGTGTTCTGAGGCATTATGAGCCAAAAGTGGTAATACTGGGATGAAGAAAAGTAATTTTGCTTATTCACTGATAACTGTGGTGATAGACTGATGTGAATATTTCTGAAAGGTCAACTATTTGGTAGCATTTTGTGAGGATATAATTTGCTGGATGAATGAGAGTACCGGTAGTGCTCAGAGTTGAGTAGATAAATAGCGCTATGATTTGGTACAACTACCATACTCTTAATTTTGATTCTGATAGTAATTGAGTTATGTGACTCTAATCTTTTCTCATAACATAATGAGTAGTAAATCTATGCTCCTGCACATCTTGAGTTTCTGATATTTTGCAACTGCGAGAGAAACAAAAATCTTTCAAGTTTAACCAGTTTCAGACAGTTAAGACTTAGAGTAATGTATTGTAGTTAATTTATTTAATCGTATGGCTAGGGCCCCTCCCCCCCCCCTCCCCCATCCTCCCACCCTCCCTGTCATGCACACCATTCGCCAGGTGTCGGTCTATCAATTTGACGCCACTTCGGTGACCTGCAGTCAATGAGGAAGATAGGATGATGATAGGACAGCACAACACCCAGTCCCTGGGAGGAGAAAATTCCCCAACCCTACCAGGAATCGAACCCCAGCCCAGAAGATTGACAATCCGCCACGCTGACCATTCAGCTACTGGGAGTGGACATGGATTGCAGTGTAATGTGCACTTGATTTTAAAATTTTACGAGTCCACACCTTTCGTCCTATAGACAAATTTAGTGCTAAGTATTGTAATGTTATGAGAACTGCGTATTTATTTATGATGTAATGACTATCATTTGCTATTGGTGTTAAACATTTTGTTCTTAGACTTAAGTGTATAAGTGTACTAAAGTAGGGTATTTTCTCTCATTTTTTTTCATATACTGTGGTGGAGGTGAACCACCTCTAAGGGAACTGACAGCAGTGCATTTCCTTGCTAACTGCCACTTGGACCTGTTGAAATCATGGACAACTTGGTGACAAAATGTGTAAAATCTCATTAAAAGTGCGAAAGTGTTTGCAAAAAATACTAAACATTGAGCAAGTGGAAGTTTGTGCCTGACAGTGAACAGCAATGCACAGAGTAATTTAACTTCTTTGCTACCCATGATGATTGATTCTTTGTTAAGGAAGGCAGGACTTGTATGAAATGATACAGACCTTTAAATGTAATCTTCACTTACTCAAAAAGGATATCACTTATGATGAAGATGCCAATTTTTTAAAAGTATAACTTATGGATATTTTGTGCCAAAGCAAAATACTGTACGTAAATATTTTAGATGGGGATTTTCATAAGGCCAGTTAGTATACGTAGCAATTTGAAAAATATATGCACTGTAGTTTTTGATAGGATTTCTTATGTAACATTTTGTGTGTGTAGATTTTAAACCCAATTTCTGGTGTCACTTTCAGTCATTGAACTGCTCAGTTAGCTATTAGCAATATCTGTCTGGTCAATCCAATGTGGGGATGATGTGACAAAGCAAGCTGGAATAATTTTAATTCTCGTATTGTTTTGCCATCTGCCTCCTTATATTTGTTTTATTACTTCTAACTATTCACCATTAGCATATGTGAATATAATCTGCATTTTCATAAAAGAGAAAGGTTGGCCCTCAGTTTTAAAGAATATAACACCAGATCTAATTTTGAGCTTAGTTTTATTTATGTAATTGATTTTCTAATTTATTTTGGCTATTCCTAGTTGGTGTCTATCATTATAGGGAGAAAACAGTGATTGTTTTGTAACTTAAATTCTATTGTTGATATATAAACAAATATAAATTCCTGTAATAACTGTAAACATTTGTAAGATGAAATGCTAGTAATCTTAAAGTATTTATTTGGCTCTATTCGAAAACATGTTAGCAAAACCAGCCCTGAATTAATTCCAAATTAATTAACAGTTTTGTCAAAAGTATTGTTTGAGTAATGATATATTTTTTTTAATTTCATGATTTAAACAAATAATTTGGCCTAACTCTTGCTGTAGAAGAAACTGTTAAAAAGATGCAATTTTTCGATGTATTCACTTAATTTAATGAGTTAATTTTAATTGCAGTTTCTGTAAATTTCACTTCAAACAATGTGTAGTTTCAACACCTATTATTGTGATGATATGTAAGAGCCCAGTTTATGGTCACAAGACAGAGAGTCCATGACTGAGTTGCAAACGAGGAACCTGTGTTGGTTAGAATAACAACAATACTTCCACTTAACTGTGGAACAAGTGTTAAACAATTAGTCTTTGTGTAAACCAATGACAGTGTCTCTTCAATATGTGCCTGAATATCAAAAGAACTGTGAATTATGTGGTTATGTTTTTACTGCCCATGGATGTTCAACAGTAAACTTCTGTAGCAGTGGTTCGCATGCAAACTATTAATGATGCTTATGGTAAGTTTAAACAATAGTGCACTGGCTATATTTATATAACTGTGTTTTATTGGGGGGTTGTGCAAAGTGATAGTAAACTACAATGAAATGCAATTGTGTACCTGTCAGCTACATTATTTACAGCCGTCAGTGTCCAAATTACAAACCCCATTTTTCAGCCAGTGTAGGTGGAACCGCTACAGGTGTGTGACACTAGGCCACCACTGAAACTCACCATGCAGATATGGCAGCCTTGGCAGCTGTGGACCATGACTGGAATCGATTCTGGTCCATTGGTCCATGGCCAAACTCCTGAACCCAAACTTCAGAGCCAGGAGGGGCAGTTGAGTGGCATGAAGAAAGATAGGAGACTGTGTGGCTGGTGACCATGAAGTTTCCCAGCCAGTCTCTTACCCCCACTGGTGTAAACCTGTAGGAACTCAAGAAGTATGTCATTGTGCTGTCTGTGGAGGAGTCTGTGAAGTACTTCTTCAATTGAACCCTGAAAGTGTGGACGAGACTTTTCACCTCACCACTAGATTGGGGGTGAAAAGGAGGAGTAATCACTTGGTGGATGCCTTGATGGCACAGAAATAATGGAAGATATGAAACACAAACTGTGAACCATTCTTCATCACAAGTGTATAAGGCAATCCTTCAATAGAGAGAACATTGGACATGGTCTAAACTGTAGGCACAGCTGACTTCAGAGGACAGCAGATAACGTATGAAAATTTAAAGACAGCATTGACAACTTACAACCAGTGAGAATGTGGGTAGGGTCCTGCGAAATGAACACTGGCACATTTGCATGGATGCCAACCACAGAGACAGCATTGCTCACAGTGCTGTCTGTTGGATAGCACATTTAGACCAACCTGCAACAAGATCTACAATGACACCACATATGCCAGACCAAAACATGTATGGACAGGCCAATATCTTGATATGTGAAACCCCCTAATGTCTCTGATGTAGGAGCTGCAGCACATAGCACAGTAGGGCCATAACTCTAGGTGACAGCCCTCCTGCAGCTAAGAGGATAACACCACCAAATTCCAAAAGGTGGTAAAATAGTTACACAATAGATCAGAAGCTGTGTGTAGAGGCCTGTCCAGCGAACCATGCTCAGCAAGGTGGCTAACTTGATGCAAAACCAGATTGATAGTGACAGCAGTTGCAATCTGGGAGCTATAACAGGAAATCCTGCTCACTGCACTTTGTGCCTCAACATCTAAGTGTCTGCCATGACAGCACTGGTGCCACTTGCATCTTGCGACTTTACCTCAGGTGGGCATTGGGTTTGTATCTGATGCTGACAGAGGACGTGGCTATCTGCTGGCAGCAGTCTCACTGGTGGGTATGAGATGGCGTGCGTTGCATGCAATGAGGTGAGGAGGGTGATGAGATGGTTTGCCTAGATGTCATTACTGTGGTGTCTTGCACAAACTCAGACTGTTAATGTAGACAGCAACTGGTCTGGAACATGCATTGTGGATTATGTGCCCAAGCTGTGATTATGTCCATGGGGATAGGCAATGTCACCAAGGATGCTAACTGTTTCTGACATTGGAAATCTGCATTGGTTGTGGTATCATGGTAAACCATTTATAGTGTTTATCATGCTTCCAATGAAGTCGCCTTGTGGATTACTGTCGAATTGAATACCTTTCCACACTGTCACTGCAAGTTATTAACTCAAGTTTGTTACAGGTGGCTTTTACTGCATTGCATTGTTACACAAGCAATAGAGCAGATATGTATGAGAGTGTTATTCATGGGAGAAGCAAGAACTAAGCAAAAAGATTGAGGTGTATGGAAGTACTTGGCTCTGTAACAACACACTGATAAAAGGGAAGACACATGGCTTTATTTCATTAATAGCTGTAGTATACTGTATTCTTACATATGCCTATTTGTAAGATTTATGTTTGTTCAATGTTAATGATACTGTTTTTCTTGAAGGTTTGATTTTAATGCTCTATAGTTAAATAGTGTTCTTTTTTTTTTTTTTTTTTTTTTTTTTTTTTTTTTTTTTTTTTTTTTTTTTAAGGTAATGCTGTTAATGGTACCATTGAACAGACATACACAATGAGTGACTCTAGCATAGGGGAGCTCTTCCTTTGCCATGTTTTGTACTATTATTATGTTTGATTATACAGAAGTCGTCAAGTGATTTCAGGGAGGAGTGTGTGTAAATTTTCTTATTGCTACCTGGCAATCTTTCATAAAATACCAGTTTACAGTTAACAGTTGGAACATTTCCTTATTTAAAATTTGTGTATGTTGGGTATCCTGAGGGCCACAACTCTATTGTTTTATAGAAATGTGTTTACCATTGTGTTTTCTAAAATTATGGGTAAGTTTCTTAATGAATGATTTCAGATACTACTGCTTGTTGAATTTTATTTATTTATGGAGTGTCTTTGTTCTTTTAAATAAATGTGTATGAAAAGTAAGGGCCCCCTAATGCTCATTTATTCATTCTGACCCTTGACTTCCTGCTACCTGTTACAAGTGAAAACAAGGCTCAGCTTGATCAAAAGTAGGCTCCATACCCACCAGAATCTGTAGCAGCTCATTGGTATTGGCATGCTGTGTAGTAGACTGGAAATGTATCTCAAAGTTATACCAAGACAGAAACAAGGCCCGACAACAGATGTGATGTGCTGCTTTGTCAGACAACAAAGCAGAAAGATTAAACAATAAAACCAAGGGCTTGCAGTCAGTAATGAGGTGGGACGTTGATCTGTACAAGAACACAAGAAACTTTTTGGAGGTGTAGACAATAGCAAGTGCTTCTTTTTCAACTTTGGAGTAGCACTACTGGATGGAGTTGAGCCTTTATGATGTGTAAGCTGTTTGACATTTGGAACCATCTTCTTATTGATATGCAAGAATGACCCTGAATCCATACTGAGTGGTGTCCATAGCCAAAACCAGGTAATGGAAACTAGCCAAACAAGGAGCAGAATGTAATTCAGAGTTCAAAGGCAAGAACACACACTAGCATGCCAGTGTACTCAGAAAAGGAGCTTCCTTGTGGAGCAACTCATGAAAGGGATGGGTGAATGCAAATGCACCTAAAAAAATGTGATAGTAAGTAATTTTACCTAAAAATGCTCGGAGTTCTTTGACATATGTAGGAGAGGAAGAACTGTGAGTGTGATGACATGATGACATCATTTTGAGAAACCTCAAACCCCAAATACACAATGGATGGCTGAAAAAAGTATGACCTGGCCAAGTTGCATTTCGACCCTGCAGTGTGTAAGACTGTGAACAAGGTGCATGTTATGTAAATACTGTTCCATGAATACATCTATCATGATGATGTCATCAAGATAGTTAATGCACCCTGGATTAGACATCATCAGTTGTTTCAAAAAATGATGAAAAATTGCAAGGGCACTAGCCACACTGAATGGGAGTCATGGACACTGGTTCAACCCAGTGGGTGTGTTAACCACAAGGAGCAGTTTAGGATCCTCATCCAATGGAACCTGTAAATGGGATTCAAATAGATCATTTTTGGAGAAAAACTGACCCTTGGTGAGTTCAGCCAATAACTCATTTCAACAGGGCAAAGGATAGGTGTCAATGACAGATTGAGTGTTAACTGAAACTTAAATTTGTTACAGAGGCAAAGCTGACCATTCAGGTTTTTTTTTTATAGTAATGAGGGTAGGAGACCATTAACTCAATGTAATAGCCTGTGTGGCCCCCCAATGACATCCGCCTCTTAAATTCTGCTTTCACTTGATTACACAAAGCCACTGAGAGAAGATGAGCACAGAAAAAAATGCATAAGTGTCATAGGTTTTGGGTTAATGGTGCTGAAAAATTAATAGCATAACCTAACACACGTGAGAAAAGGGATGAGAACTCAGAACACGGAGAATCTAACTGCTGGTAAGGGACCTGATCAAAAATGACGTACACCATATCCAAAATGAAAAAACCGAAGGTGTTCAAAAAGGAACAAACCACAGCTTTGTACATAGTGGGAGCCATAAATTTCCCCAAAATTGGAATATGCCACTTGTTATAACTCAACAAATGTCAAGTAACCAGAGACAAGTCAGAGATCCTAAATCCAGATAAGTTTTTGAGTTCAGTAAAGTCACAGTAAACCTGTGTCCACTTATAGTCTGAGCACTTTGTCCAACACTCACACTTCGATAAGCAGTTTGTTATGATTTGTAAGCTCTGGAGACACACAATTACCATCCCTGTCCATGTCTGCAGGAGGGGGCCAGGAATGACACAGGTACTACATGTCCTCTTTTTCTGTAGTTGCAAGTTGAGCAGTTCTTAGGGCACATGGCCTTGTCTTGTTGCACAAAACAGTATGGGCAAGAGAGAGGGTAGAGTGCTACCATTGCTGTGGTTATTGTTATTGTTTTGATTAGCATGCTGTTGTCAAGCATGGCGCTGAGGCTGTGTTTATAAGGCTACCATGTCATCCTTCTCCCAAGAACTGATGCAGCCCTGAGAACCAGGAATATCAGCCACCATGCCAATGTCACACCAAGCCTCAATATGACCACCACTGCATGACATAGCTCAATAGATTGAGCAATACTTAACACTTCAGCCAAAAGGGATTCTCATACAGAAGAGTGCACTGGTGTAGCTTCTTGTGAGGAGACAACTGAATGCTGCTATCATGGCCCATAGAATGAGCATAGGCTTCAGTATGAGCATTGTTAACAAACTGACATATGTGACTGAGGTTATGTAGATTGGCTACCCAAGCCCAGTAAGACTGTTGGAGCTATTTATGACAACAAAATAAGTCTACACACACTTCAATGTGCTGTCATCGAGCGGTTCTAGGCTCTTCAGTCTGGAACCATGCTGCTGCTACAGTCGCACGTTCGAATCCTGCCTTGGGCATGGATGTGTGTTGTCCTTAGGTTAGTTACGTTTAAGTAGTTCTAATTCTAGTGGACTGATGACCTCAGATGTTAAGTCCCATAGTGCTTAGAGCCATTTTTTTGAACACTTTAATGACATGTGTGCATTTATGGCAAGAATTTTATTACAATCTACACATTCACTAAACAAAAATGACACAGGTTCCTGGAGTGGGGCTAACTGGCACAACTAATAGGTCAGAGGATCAATTCAAAAAAAGAGCAAAGCCTTACACATGTCTGAATCAGTGACACAAATGGCAAGGAAGTGTTGCCAAAGCTGATTCCCATCACCCTTGCAGCGTTCAGCCACATCCTTACAAGGAATGGTGGGTATGCTGATGGCACAGGAGCCTGTACAGTTAATGTGTTTTTGATAGCAATTGTAAGAGCCTGCTGCTGCTCAAGTAGAGATTTGAGCCCTGCCTCTATCCTCAGAAGAACCACAGGAACAACCAATAAACTGACCACATTTAAGTGAATACCATACTCATCGTCAATCGTGTTGAAATGTAAGACACAAACAACAGTATGGTCCCAATGAACCAAAGCTCATTCTTTCCCATATACAAATGAACAACAGTTGAGAACATAGACAAAAACAATCCAGTTACTGATATAAGCATTAAATATGATGGTGATCCCAAAAGTAAGGATTCCTTTTTTTTTAATAAGTACATAGACCTGTTTACTTCTACAATGGTTTAAACCAGTTTACAGCTTGAACATTTAGCAATTTTTCAACATTATCATCATTTCTGTCGATGCATTTTTGTAGACGCTGTGGCAGTTTGTGTATGCCCATGTCATACCAACTCGCCGCATGCTGTTCAGAAAGTTATGAACCTCTTCTTTCACCTCGTCATTGGATCTGAATTGCTGGGACCACAGTTAATGCTGACAGGTACTGTGAGAGTCTAAAAAAACTCAAATGGGGAATTAAGAACCAGAGAAGAGTAATGTTGAGCAAGGGCGTACACATCCTCTATGACAAAAAAATGGTTCAAATGGCTCTGAGCACTGTGGGACTGAACTTCTCAGGTCATCAGTCCCCTGAACTTACAACTACTTAAACCTAACTAACCTAAGGACATCACACACATCCATGCCTGAGGTGGGATTCTAACCTGTGACCATAGCGGTCATGTGGTTCCAGACTGTAGCGCCTAGAACCGCTCGGCTAACCCGGCCGGCCCTCCATGACAATGCTCACCCACACATTGCTTGGAAAACCGCTGCTCTCCTGCAACAGTTTCAGTGAAACATACTCAGCCACCCACCCTATAGTCCTGACTTGGCGCCCAGTGACTATCAAAAAGAACATCTGGATGGAAAGCGATCCAGCTCCGACAACGAGGTGAAAGAAGAGGTTTATAACTTTCTGAACAGCATGGTGGTGAGCTGGCATGACATGACCACACAAAAACTGCCACAGCATCTACAAAAATGGATTGACAGAAATGGTGATCATGTCAAAAAATAGCTAAATGTTCAAACTGTAAACTGGCATAAACCATTGTAGAAATAAACAGGTCTATGTACTTATAAAAAAATAAGAAACCTTACTTTTGGGATTATCCTCATATTATACAAACTAAATATGATATTAATCTAGAAACTGAGTAATTTTAATTTTATTTTGACTCATAATATGTTCTCAGATATGCTAAAACAGTTATATTTCTTAAATTATGTTTGATTGGGGACAGTTATGTCAGACACTTTCAGACTGTTTTTGATCTCATGTGGACCACTTCCTACTTGGCTTAATGTCTAGAGAGTAGCTCTTTGAAAATGTACCATAATAAGAGCTACATTTCTTAAGCTTTGGTTTTTACCTGTGGAATTTTGAAAATATGTGTCAAATGCTACAAGAAAGGATGAAAAAAACAATTAATGAGTTAAATAAACTACTATCTCTATGCAAAGTCATTTAAAATCCTGAATGTTGAACTGGATATTACACAACACCTTTCTGATACTGGACACTGAGGCCTCATCAGAGTAATACGACCTTTCCTAAATATTTGTTTGATTCAGTATCTCTTGAACTGACAAATAAATTTCTGCACAACAGTGACTGCTTTCAAGCAATGTACAAAGTGCTCCATTCTGCTCTAGCCTAGTGCAGCAACAGTAGTCCCACATTCCAAATAAAAGTCTCTGTTGCAAACCTTTGTTGATTAATAACACATTTTGAACTTTCAGCACATCAGATTAACTCCAAACACGATAAAGGAATTAACACATGAAAGTTTTGATTTGCAAAGTTATCTAAACCATTAAGTGGCATTCTAAGCTAATAGTGCGAGGATGCTAAAACACCTTTAAACAGCAGCTGAAGCCACATTAGTCAGAATGATAAGCCATGGTGGCAACCATGTTAGTTAATATTAAAAACAATGAAAAAATGGTTTAAGCAGAATCACAGTCATGAAACAGAAGATAAGAATTGGAAGGAAAATCAGCATTGGCCATATTTTGTTGTTTTATTGTCAGCAAAATTGATTTTCGGTCACTTAGTGACCATCCTCAGTGCTGTAATATACAATTAAAATTGGTAGGCACTGGTATCAAGCTATAACCACAAGCTTAGAGCAATATAAACTTGTGGTTATAGCTTGATACCAGTGTCTACCAATTTATGTTTATGTGATCACTCTAAGCTTGTGGTTATAGCTTGATACCAGTGCCTATGAACATCAACAAAATACATGCAAAGTTCCTTGTTCAGTAAAAAGGAAGCAAATGAACTCACTAAGCATCAGCTGCAAACAGTGTAGATAGGTCAGCATTCACAGGCATGTATCTCACTAATAAATAAATACTGTTGCCAGTGATATGTGTGGTGAGGCATGGAAAATATAGAGTTGAGTGAAGTAAAACTGGAAGTTGATGGGAAGGAGCAAGTGACAGAGGTAATAGTGAGATGAATTACAATACTAGCCATTAAAATATAGCATGAAGATGATGTGCTACAGCTGCGAAATTTAACCGACAGGAAGAAGATGCAAATGATTAGCTTTTCAGAGCATTCACACAAGGTTGGCGTCGGTGGCAACACCTACAACGTGATGACATGAGGAAAGTTTCCAACCGATTTCTCATACACAAACAGTAGTTGACTGGCTTTGTCTGGTGAAACATCGTTGTGATGCCTCGTGTAAGGAGGAGAAATGCCTACCATCATGTTTCTGACTTTGATAAAGGTCGGATTGTAGCCTATAGCAATTGCGGTTTATCGTATCGCGACATTGCTGCTCGCGTTGGTCGAGATCCAGTGACTTTTAGCAGAATATGGAATCGGTGGGTTCAGGAAGGTAATACAGAACGCCGTGCTTGATCTCAATGGCCTCGTATCATTAGCAGTTGAGATGACAGGCATTTTATCTGCATGGCTTTAATGGATCGTGCAGCCACGTCTTAATCCCTGAGTCAACAAATGGGGATGTTTGCAAGACAACAACCATCTGCACGAACAGTTCGATGACGTTTGCAGGAGCATCAGCTATCAGCTCGGAGACCATGGCTGCGGTTACTCTTGATGCTGCATCATAGACAGGAGTGCCTGTGATGGTGTGCTCAATGACAAACCTGGGCGCACGAATGGCAAAACTTGAATTTTTCCAATGAATAAAGGTTCTCTTTGCAGCATCATGATGGTCGCATCTGTGTTTGGCAACATCATGGTGAACACACATTGGAAGAGTGTATTCGTCATCGCCATACTGGCGTATCACACAGCGTCATGGTATGGGGTGCCATCGGTTACATGTCTCTGTCACCTCTTGTTCGCATTGACGCCACTTTGAACAGTGGACGTTACATTTCAGATGTGTTATGACTTGTGGCTCTATCCTTCATTTGATCCCTTGTGGCTCTATCCCTAATGTTGCAGGTTCTGTACGGGTCCTTCTGGATACAGAAAATGTTGGACTGCTGCCCTGGCCAGCACATTCTTCAGATCTCTCACCAAGTTAAAATGTGTGGTCAATGGTGGCCCAGAAACTGGCTCATCACAATACACCAGTCACTACTCTTGATGAACTGTGGTATCGTGTTGAAGCTGCATGGGCAGCCGTACATGTATACGCCATCCAAGCTCTGTTTGACTCAATGCCCAGGTGTATCAAGGCTGTTATTACGGCCAGATGTGGTTGTTCTGGGTACTGATTTCTCAGGATCTATGCACCCAAATTGTGTGAAAATGTAATCACATGCCAGTTCTAGTATAATATATTTGTACAATGAATACCTGTTTATCATTTGCATTTCTTCCTGGTTGTAGCAATTTTAATGGCCAGTAGTGTACATGGCTTCTATAAGGTGACATAACTAAAATTATAAAATACACAACATGAACCTATATAAAGTCAAGAAGTTAAGTAGTGAGCCTATAAAAATAGTTCCTATAACATAAACAAAAACTAAAATTAATGTGAATTATAAATGTGAGTGACAGTGAGAACATTATTTGATAAGATGTAAATAATAATAAATGACAACTTAAATGTTCATTAGCAATATAAAAATGTGCAAATCTTCAAATAAATGAATAAAAAAAATCACAGAAAATAAAGGAGGCAAAAATTATGAAACAAGGATGGACGGTGGAAAATAGGGGGGAGGAGAGGAGGGGTGGAGTCAGAGACAGATGGTAACATTGGATGAGAATAAGGGGCAAGAAGAGGATGTGAGTATGACATAGGTAGAGGAGGGAGGAGGGAGCCTGAAGGGGAACAGGGAAACAATAGGAAACTGCTTAGATTTTTTTCCCTTCCCCATTCTTGTTTCATAATTTTTACCTCTTTTATCTTCTCTGTTCCTTTTATATGAAGAAGTGCACATTCAATTATTATTTAGCAGATGACCATTTTATTTGTCATTTTATTGTTATCTATATCTTACCAATCAATATACTCACTGTCACTCAGTCTGTAATTCACATTAATTTTATTTCTTGTTTATGCAACAGTAACTGTTTTTATAGTCTCACTGAGTAACTGCTTGATCTTATACCACTTCTTTCTGTGTATTTTATTATTTAAATTTTATCAGCTTATACAAATCATTTAATTCATCTTATCCTAGTTAGTAGCAATGTCACTCAGCTCTTTCCATCAACTTCCGCATTTACCTTATATGACACTGTATCCTCCATGCCTTGCACATATATCATTGGCAGCAATATTTGTTTATTAGTAACCTTTGTACACTGTTTGTTATGGGCGCTTGGTTTATTAGCAACCTTTGTACACTGTATGTTACTGGTACTATGTGAGTTCATTTGCTTCCATTATACAGAACACTGGGCTTTGCATGTATTTCATGGTTTTTCATTCCAGTACAGTCTTTTTTTTATCATTTCAGAATTTTTATCTTCAGTTTGATGACCGTGATTTCACTCCCATGGTTTTAATATTGACTAATGCCATTGCTACTGTGGTTTTTCATTCTGAGTAATGTAGTTTCTGCTGCCTTTTTAAGGTATTTTTTGCATCCTTTAACTACTAGCTTATTCTGCTATTTAATGGTTTAGATAGCTTTGCAAATCAAAACCTTCATGTAATAATTATTTTAACATGTTTTACAGTTAATATGATGATGTGCTAAAAGTATAACACACATTATTAAGCAAAAACATTGGAACATAGTCTGTCTTTTATATGGGACATTCAAGCAATGTCCTTAAGATTTAAATTTTAAAAACTTCAAGGGTAGTGCATCATAGACATAAATACTTTCACTCCATCTGCAGCATACTAAACAATAAAGATCAACAGTCATATTATTAGTAAGCATTTTACACAGGATATTTTATGAGGAATTGTATATCCATTGCATTCTACAGTAGGTGTACATGAATTTGCCATCATCTCAAGTAACAGTACCCTATTTTATCTCCCATCTTTGAGAATCCCGATCTGCCACTACATCTTTATTAAAACATACAATTTTGTTTATATCTCCAAACGCTACACCTCCTTTCTTGGAACAGCTCCAATCACCTCTTTCTCCCAGAACATGATATGACTTCTGATATCTGAGACAATTGTTCTCTTGCATATGGTAAAATCTCTGTTTCCAAAAGCTTGCATCCCTCAGAACACCCCTCTTATCATCCATAACCCACCCAACACCTTTTTCCCCAAACAAGGTTCAAAACCCTTCTTGGTCTGCATAGCTACAATCCTACTATTCTCTCAACACCTGCATGCTACTCATTAGAACTTTCCCAGCTAAAAATCCAATGTATTTTGTATAATATCTTTTCAAGTCCACATCCTAACCCAACACTCCCATCTAATATTACCTGGGGCCCTTTCATCACATCCACAGACAAGAAGGATCTCTCCAATAACAAAACACATCATGCACCTTATGATCATTATCATTGTTTGATCTTAATAACCGCACTTTTGTATCTTAGTTATTTTAAATTTAAGGATGAACAGCAGTAGCATATTCATCTTTGGGAATGGAAATGATATATAAAAAAACAGCAAGTATCTCTTTGGGAGTTATAGACAATTGTACCATTTCGGCAGTATATGGACAAAGCAGCTGTAAATGACCACTACAAATATATCCAGTGTGGTAAATATACTGATGTGCAGTTTAGCTAAATTATAGATGACAATATGGCAATTTTTTTGAATCCTGAAAGTAATTTTTAACCTTTACAGGTGCTGAATTATGACACCAAATAGTAACAGGCTAACAGTCCTGCAAATCACTGACCCGCTATCAGGACAAGAGGTCAAAAAAATGTCCACCATAGTATACGAAATATCTGGTTCATGTGTTAAGCTTTGCATTTGAAGCCTATTAGTCTACTCTCTGCTCACATAGATCTCAGACAACTTGCTTGTGAAGGTATTCTGACTTTTATAATGTATACAACAGTTGAAAAAATGGGTATGGTTTTCATTTATGGCAAATGGCACTGAACTATTAGATCATTTGTATAGTTGCCTATTGAAAGGAATCTGGACTGCACCAAGCTATCATAATGTCTATACAAACATTATGAATAATTTAAGAAACTATAACTGTGAAGAATAAACTACAGCTATGAAAAAGAACAGCAATGCTGAGAGAGATGCAATGAGTATTTTAGTAGCAGCAGCTTGATTATGCAAGTGCCAAAACTTCTGTGAATACGACAGTCTAATCCGTTTCATCCTTTCTAAATGCCAGGTGATCAAGAAGTCAGTATAAATTTGAAAACTTAATAAACCACGGAATAATGTAGACAGGGAGGTAAAAATTGACACACGTTCTTGGAATGACATGTGGTTTTATTAGAACCACCCCATATTGCTAGAGGCATGAAAGATCTCTTGCGTGTGTCGTTTGATGATGATTGTGTGCTCAGCCACCACTTTCGTCATGCTTGGCCTCCCAGGTCCCCAGACCTCAGTCCGTGTGATTATTGGCTTTCGGGTACCTGAAGTTGCAAGTGTATTGTGATCAACCGACATCTCTAGGGATGCTGAAAGACAACATTTGATGCCAATGCCTCACCATAACTCCGGACATGCTTTACAGTGCTGTTCACAACAGTATTCCTTGACTACAGCTATTGTTGAGGAATGATGCTGGACATATTGAGCATTTCCTGTCAAGAACATCATCTTTGCTTTCTCTTACTTTGTTATGTTAATTATTGCTATTCTGATCAGATGAAACGCCATCTGTCGGCCATTTTTTGAACTTTTGTATTTTTTTGGTTCTAATAAAACTCCATGTTGTTTCAAGCATGGGTGTCAGTTTGTGCCTATCTATCTACATTATTCTGTGATTTATTCAGTTTTCAAATTTATACTGACTTTTTGATCACCCGGTATTTCTCCACCATCAACTTCATGATGAAGACTCAAAATTGGTTACAGTTCACTGAAGAGTGTCTGCAAAATCTGCCAAGTGACATGGAAAACTACATTATGTTTTGTTTATTGATGAGGCTTCATTTACAAGCTACGGAAATTTTAATCTACACAATATGCATAACTGGTAACTTAAAATATATATTGTCTCAGGAAAGTGAATTAAAAACAACTTAGGTCTGTTGACATGTGATGCATCATTAGTTCCTGTTTTATTGATGAGTGTCTGGATACCCACAAGTATTTCAACTGTTCTTAACCTATATGCGGCCATATTTATTGGAAGACGTATCATTGAACATAAGGCAATCCATGTGGCACCAACATAACAGATGTTCCACCATTCAATTTAAATAATTATAGACTTTAAAAAAAAGTCTGGATATCAATGCCTTGGTCCTTCTAGATTTTTATCTGTGGGAAAAATTAAAACACGTCATCTACAAGAAACCATCAGTGATTCCCAGGGACATGAAATTGGTAAGTCCAGATGAAATTCATTGTATAGTATTGAATAACAAGGATCTTTTAATAGCCTGTAATATTGCTCAATGTCAACATTTTGAGTATAGTACTTGAAACAACAGTCCTGTATGGAATAAATTCTCAGTTTCAAGATGTTCTTAGAGATCTGTAAGGGCAGATGAACAGTGATAACCTTTTTTGAATTAAAAAAACCACATGATTCAATAAATAGATGTATGCTGTTTAATATACTGGAAGAAATTAAAATGAACAGAAAGACAAGACAGTTAATTAAACAAATTTTAACTGACACCAGTTCGAAAGCTAAACTCCAAGGCAAATTTTTGAGCCTTTTGATACAAAAATAGGGGTCCAACAGGGAAGTGGCCTACTCCCTTACTGTACAGTCTTGTACTAGAAAAAGTAATTAGAACCTGTAAAAAGAAGTGAATTGAATAAGCTTTGACAGGCTGTGTGAAACTAAAATAAATTTATGCTGTTTGCCTTATGCAGACACTCTAGCAATCCTTTCAATCAACAGAGGGAAGGTAGTAAACTGCCTAAAAATGGGCTGAAAAGTTATTGCTAAAAAATGTAATATACGGAAGGTTCTACTCAATACCCAGAGGGATTGTTTACACAGTCTGGCAAAATATCTCATGTTTCCTAATTTAAATACAGAGGAGAAATCATCCAACCCTCTGGATTAAATTGTGTAGCAACCAAAGAGAGAATCATTAAACTGCAGAAAGCTTACAGAATTACATGGAATAGATTCAATAAAAAATCAATATCTCATAATGCAAAATTAAAACATTACACACATCAGTTAAACCAGGAGGTTATATGAATGGAAGATGGCAATAAGTTTAGATAAAACATTAACTAAAGGCTTAGAAACAGAACAAAGGAAAATTGTTTGTGTTGAGGGAATCTGGATGAGGTGGATGTCTAAGTTACATAAAAATTTGGAATGAATCTTGGACACTTTCAGGAAAAGAAGATGGAAATTTTATGGCCTAATTCTCAGAATGAATGATAACAAACTGGCCAAAATGGTTATTTACCTTGCCCTCTCAATGAAGACTTAAAGAAATGCGATACTTGACATTGAGGAAGACCTTCAGGAAATAGGCATTCCAAACACAATTCTACAGGACAGAGTTGTACTCAGACTGTAATCAACAAGCATCAGTTTAAAGCTAAACCAAGTGCTACATCTAACATGGGCAGAAGAACATAAGAAAAACAACAGTGAGAAGATGAGGAGATTCTGTGAGAATAAAAAAACAAGCACATCGGTGAAATAAGTTCAATCACTTTCCATAGCTGCTTGCGACAACACAAAAAAATTAAAATAAAAGAAACACACAAACAATACCTGAGGTATATGTCTGCTTATATTTGTAACAGTAGTGTAGAATAAATTATTCAACAATAGGTTGGAGACTACTCTGATTTATTCCAACTAGATTTTTTCCTCATGCCTTTGCCCACATAGGCATTCAATGCATATATTGAATGCACCTCCTCTTACCCTTCTGTGTGTTCACCTCTTTCTCCCTCTGTCTGTCCCCATCATCCTCCCACCTCTATCTGCCTATTTCCTCCTCCCACTCTCTTTCTCCATTTCCTCCCTCTGAGCATATCTTCTTCCCCCATCTTCTTAACATTCCCTCCTCCCCTCTCTCTTTCCATATCCGCCTTTCCCTCTTCCTTTCCCACCTGTCCACTACTTCTCTGCATCTGCCGCCTACCTCAGGCATCTTCTTCCTCCTCCTCCTCCTCCTCCTCCTCCTCCTCCAGCTCTAGACATGGTGGAAGCTTCAAATTGCCCCAAAATTGGAATATGTAACTTTTTGTACTCATCAAATGTCAAGTAACCAGAGACAATGTCAGAGACCCTTAACACACATAAGATTGAGAGTTTAGTAAAGTCATGTCTGCACCTGTGTCCACTTGTAGTCTGAGCACTTTGCCCATAACTCACACTGTGATAAACAGTTTGTTACGATTTTTAAGCTCTGGAGACTCACAGTTACTATCCATGTCCAGGTCCACAGGAGGGGCTAGAAATGACACACAGACACAATATGTCCTTTTTTCCTACAGCTGTTGCAAGTTGCAAAGCACTTAGGGCACCCAGTCCTGTCATGTGGGAAAGATGTGGTTGTGGTTGTTGTGGTTTTGGCTGTTGTTGTCATGACTCACAGAATCAGCATAGGATTTATGATGAGCATTGTTAACAAATTGATATTTGTGGCTGAAACCTAAGAGGTCGTTCACCCAAGACCAGTAGGACTGGTGGGATGGTTTATAACAATGACAAAACTATACAAAAACTGCAATGAAATGTGTGTATTTATGGTGAGAATTTGATTACAATGTACACATTTCACTGAGTGAAAGTGACACAGGTTCCTGAAATGGGGCTAACTGGCACAACTGGTAGGTCAGAGGAGGAATTCAAGAAAGAAGCCTTACACATGTTTGCATTAGTGACTCCAATGGCAAGGAAGTGTTGCCAAAGCTGATTCCCATCACCCTTGCAGTGTTCAGTCACATCCTTGCAAGGAATGGCAAGTATGCTGATGGCACAGGAGCCTGACAAGTTAATGTGCCAGAGAAGTTTGTGATAGCAATTATAAAAGCCTGCTGCTGCTCAAGGAAAGATTTGAGCACTGCCTTCATGACCCGAAGGACCAAAGAAACAACAAATTGACTGAGCACTTATAAGTGAATGCCACACTCATCGTCATCTGAGTTCAAATGTAAGACATAAACAACAGTATGCCCACAATGAAGCAAAGTTTATTTTTCTTCCACATACAATTTGAACACCAGAATGAGATTTTCACTCTGCAGCGGAGTGTGCGCTGATATGAAACTTCCTGGCAGATTAAAACTGTGTGCCCGACCGAGACTCGAACTCGGGACCTTTGCCTTTCGCGGGCAGGCTGTGGCTAAGCCATGTCTCCGCAATATCCTTTCTTTCAGGAGTGCTAGTTCTGCAAGTTTCGCAGAAGAGCTTCTGTAAAGTTTGGAAGGTAGGAGACGAGGTACTGGCAGAAGTAAAGCTGTGAGTACCGGACGTGAGTCGTGCTTCGGTAGCTCAGTTGGTAGAGCACTTGCCCGCGAAAGGCAAAGGTCCCGAGTTTGAGTCTCGGTCGGGCACACAGTTTTAATCTGCCAGGAAGTTTCAATTTGAACACAGTTGAGAACATAGACACAAACATAGAAACAATCAAATTACTGATAAAAGCTCCATAGATGTTGAGAGTGCACAAGTCATGGGGCCCACTGCAGGTGGCCTCTGGTGGCTGGAGTGTGCAGATGCCATTGTTGTAGAATGCAAGTTGTAGCGCACCAGTGGTCTGATGTTGAAGTGAATATGTAAGTGTTATCTACATGGTTACAGCATAAAGAAACATTATATAAACCAAATATGATATTAATCTAAAAATTGAAATTTAGTTTAATTTTATTTTGACTCAACATACATTCTGGAATGTGCTAGAACAGTTACATACCTTATATCATGCTTGACTGTCACCAGTTGCATCAGACATGCTCAGATTGATTTTGAGCTCATATATACCATTTTCTACTTGGCTTCAGTTAACACCCAGTGAGAAGCTCTTTGGAAATGTACTATCATAAGAGCTACATTTCTTAAATTTTGATTTTTACCTGTGGTATTTTGAAAATATGTGTCAAATGTCACAAGAAAGGATGAACAAAACAATTAATGAGTTCAATGAACTATTATATCCATGCAAAGTCTTTTAAAATCATGGAGCTTAAACTGGATATTACACAACACCTTTTTGATGCTGAACACTTAGGCCTCACCAAAGTTATGTGACATTTCATATATATTTGTTTGATTCATTATCTCTTGGACTGACAAATAAATCGCTGCCCATCAATTATTATTTTCAAGCAATGTACAAACTGCATCATTCTGCTCTGGCCTGGTGCAGCAGCAGTGGTTTCACGTTCCAAATAAAAGACAGTCTCTGTTGAAATGTTTATTGATTAATAATACATTTTCTGATTTTAGCACATTATTAGTTTAACTGAAAAACATGATAAAGTAATAATTGCATGAAGGTTTTGATTCACAAAGGTACCTAAACCATTAAGTGGCAAAATGAGCTAATAGTGTGGGATGCAAACCCACCTCAAAAAGGCAGCAAAAACCACATTACTTTTATAAGATGATATAACTGATATTATAAAATACACAACGGGAAGTGGTATAAAGTCAAGAAGTTAAGTAGTGAGCTTATAAAATCAGTTCCACTAATATAAGCAAGAACTAAAATTATTGTGAATTATAAATGTGTGAGACAGTGAGAACGTTCCAGAATGAGATTTTCACTCTGCAGCGGAGTGTGCACTGATATGAAACTTCCTGGCAGATTAAAACTGTGTGCTGGACCGAGACTCGAACTCAGGACCTTTGTCTTTCATGGGCAAGTGCTCTACCAACTGAGCTACCCAAGCACGACTCAGACCCCATCCTCACAGCTTTACTTCCGCCAGTACCTTATCTACTACCCTCCAAACTTTACAGAAGCTCTCCTGCGAACCATGCAGAGCTAGCACTCCTCAAAGGGTAAGAGACAAGGTACTGGCAGAAGTAACGCTGTGAGGACAGGGCATGAGTTGTGCTTGGGTTGCTCAGTTGGTAGAGCACTTGCCTGTGAAAGGAAAAGGTCCCAAGTTCAAGTCTCGGTCCGGCACACAGTATTAATCTGCCAGGAATTTCATATCAGTACACACTCCGCTGCAGAGCGAAAATCTCATTCTGGAAACATCCCCCGGGCTGTGGCTAGGCCATATCTCTACAATATCCTTTCTTTCGGCAGTGCTAGTTCTGCATGGTTCATAGGAGAGCTTCTGTAAAGTTTGGAGGGTAGGAGACGAGGTACTGGTAGAAGTAACACTGTGAGGACAGGGTGTGAGTTGTGCTTGGGTAGCTCAGTTGGTAAAGCAATTGCTCGCGAGAGGCAAAGGGCCTGAGTTCGAGTCTCGGTCCAGCACACAGTTTTAATCTGCCACAAAGTTTCAGTGAGAACATTGTTAGGTAAGATATAAATAACAATAACTGACAATTTAAATGGTCATTCGCAAAGTTATAATTGAATGTGTAAATCTTCAAATTAATAAATAAAAAGGAAACAGAAAATAAAGGAGGCAAATATTATGAAACAAGGATGGGGAAGGAAAAAGAAATGGGGAGGTGAGGAGGGGTGGGACACAGTTTAAAAACATAAAAAAAAACACACAATCTATATTTGAGGTCCATGTTTGCTTGGATTTGCTACAGTAGTGCAGACTAAAGTTCTTAACATTAAGTTGATAATTACTCTGATTTATTCCCCATTAGCCTTTTCACTGCAGCTTTGCCCATGTATGCATTCATCACATATATTGAACAGACCTCCTGTCCCTCTCTGTGTCTACATCTTCCTCCCTCCATCTGTCCACTCATCCTCCCACTTCTATCTATCTCTTCCCCCCTCTTCATTTATTTCCTCCATCCCCTCTCTGACTATATTGTCCCCCTTACCTCTGAACATTTCTTCCTTCCTTTATCTCTTTCCATCCCCACCTCCCCCTCCTTCATTCCCACCTGCCCATTATCCCTATGCACTTTCCACCTGTATCATGCATCTACCCCATCACCACTCTCTCTGTTCACATTTCCACCAACCTCTCACTCTGTCCATTCCTTTTTCTATCCAGCTCAACCTGTCCCAATCAATGCTTATCAGCATGTGTAGCCCAAGCCATAAAATTCAATAAAGCAGGTTGACACTACACGAACAACATGCTTGTCAGACAGGGCAGCCTATATGTCAGGGGCTGGAAGAAACATGTGTTTGCCTGTGTCTTCATTTCTATTGAAGCCAGGAGGCTGTAAACCACACAGTGCTGATGCTTGTGAGGTTTGCTGTTTCTGTGCCAAATTTGGTTGAAATCAATTGATGAATTTTGGAGGAGATCCTGGACATACACACATACACTGTGCTTTATATATTACAGATTGGAACCCAGTACAATAAGTAAAAACCCAGTAGAATAAGTAAAATAGCTTATAACATGTCCATGCGAAATCAATGTCTAGTAGAGTCTATTCAGAACAATGTAGTTCAACCAGATGTTCAGGACCCCACAGCCAAGTCATCACATGCAATTAAAATATTCTAACATAGCAATCTTGTTGAAACCAAGTCCAGTACCATGGCAGGGCTCCTCGCTCCATTAGGCAATGTCACAATGCAGCTGAATGATACAGACTGTGATGACACAGTCAATGTGGGTCTCTAAATATGAGCTGTGTACTATAATTGAGAGCAACATTATACATGACTGTTGATATACTTTTCGGGATGTGAGGTCGTGGTCCAAGAACTTTTCTGCTCCTTACGTTTCATCCAGGACTGTGATGGACTTCCTCAGAGGCGCTGCTCCGCTGAGTCCTGGAGCAGAAAAGTTCTTGGACCACGACCTCACTTCCCGAAAAGTATATCAACAGCCATGTTACCCGGTCGTGAAAGCCTTCATTCTACAACATTATACATGTTTCGAGCAGCTCCTGGCCCACGCTGCATTGTCTTGTGAGCACCATCTCCCCCTGACTGTGGCACAAACCAGAGAATGTGCAGTCACCAATATGATACCATAGTCAGAGTCTGAGCCATCTATATCTACATACATATTCCACAATCCATTGTATGGTGCATAGCACAGGGTATCATGTACCACTACAAGTCATTTCCTTTCCTGTTCTAGTTAAAAATAGACCAAGGGAAAACCTGTCTGTCTTTATGCCTTCATATGTGTCCCAATTTCTTTTATCTTATCTTTGCTGTCCTTGCATTAAATTTACACTATAGTCACCAGATTTTTGCTCTGGAGTGAACTTCAAGCGCTGGTTCTCTAAATTTTCTCAATATTGTTCCAGAAAAAGAAAGTTGTCTCCCTCTAGGTATTTCCATTTGAGTTCATGAAACATCACCATAATACCCACATGTTGATCAGACCTACCAGACACAAATCTAGTAGCCCACCTCTAAATTGCTTCATTGTCTTCCTTTACTCTGACCAGGTGTGGATTCCAAACACTTAAGCAGTACTCAAGAATGGGTAATACCAGTGTTCCATGTGTGATCTCCTCCGCAGATGAATCACACCTTCCTAAAATTCTCCCAGTAAACTGAAGTCAAGCATTTACCTTTCCTACTATTGTCCTTATATGCTTGTTCCATCTCATATTGCTTTGCAGTCACATGCCTAGTATTTAACCTATATGACTGTGTCAAGCAGCACACTACTAATGCTGTATTTCAACATTACAGATTTGTTCAAATAATTTATGGGAGTGCAGTTGGATGATATCATCAACAACTGTTGATAGGAGACCATTCTGCCATTTTACAGGCCAAACCGCTGTGGGAAAGCTCTGTGCAATGAAATTTAAAACCTTGCTTTGCAGAACAACTCCAGAAAGATAATTCTCTCTTACTCTCTCTTCCTCTCTCTCTCTCTCTCTATATTTCTCTCTCTCTCTCTCTCTCTCTCTCTCTCTCTCTCTCTCTCTCTCTCTCTCTGTCTGTCTGTCTGTCTGTCTCTCTTCTCTCTCTCTGTCTCTCTCATTCTCTCTCTCTATCTGCCTCTCTCTCAGTAAACACTAGCACCACCACACCAAATCAGAGATGACCAATGCCAGAAGTTATCAGAGCTGGATTCCATACTGAATCTAAGTAAAAACTTCCATCTCTACTCACAAGGTTACTTGCTAATTTAACTTCAACTGCTTCCTTAATAGTGCTACACCAATAGCTGGAACTAAATGCCAAAATCTCCATGTTGTCATATTCCTTAGGGTGGCTGGTGCCAAGACAATGTTCTGCAATAGCTTATTTGCTTGGCTGTTGTAAGTGTGTGCCTGACACATTCCACATCATAATAAAGTGTCATATTCATGATCTATGGAACAAGTACTAATCTAATCTAATATGATGTTGTACATATGACATGCTACAACTACAAGAAAAGCATAGACAACCACATTACGCAAACCAAGATCACTCCTTATAGAACCTAAAAGAACCCTAATCTTAGATGGTCAGGGAACATATTTCACATCATATTTTCACAAAATATGGCCAATATTATTGAAAATACTCCCTGCATAAAGCAGATCTCGGTGCCAACTTGGTTTATCATCACTCACCCAGTGCACGATTGGCCAGCAGTGCAGTGCACATCTGATCTGATTTTCACTACATCCATTTTGTTGAAAAGTGACTTAAGGAAGGGTTAACTCAGTTGACAAACTCTCAGGGTCTGAAATGATGTGATCCTTCTCAATCAAGGTGTGGTGACAACTACCAGCCTGTAGATACAAGTCATTGTTAGCAGGTTTACTATCAATAGTATGTCCCCATGTATCATCAAACTTCCTCCTGACCAAAACATCGAGGAAGGGAAGGCAGCCATCCGTTTCCATGTTCATTATGAAACAAACATTTGGTTGGACTGAATTTAAGTGTTCTAAAAAGTTGTTCAAATTCTCACTGACATGAGGCCAAACAACAAAAGTATCATCTAAATGTCTCGAAAAACATGCAAATTTCATAGTCATTGACTCCAAGGCAAATTCCTTGAAGTCTTCCATAAACAAATTTGCAATAATAACTGACTATAGGCTTTCCACACAACTCCATTTGCCTGCTCATAGTACCTGTCACTGAGTATAAAGTAAGTGGAAGTCAACACATTTTGAAATAGGCCTATTAATTCAACACAACACCTAACATCAGTTAACTGTAATGAAACAGACAGAGGTACACGAGGGAAAAGAGAGAGACATTTTTGTTGCTGCTGCAGTGTTCAACAAAGCATTGTCATGAACGAAGACAATGCCTAATTACTGCACTCTTTGGTTCTCCCAAATTGTTCTTGGTAGACAATTTTCTCTAACTGCCCATTCCATTTGCTGAAAGAGATCATTGGTTGACACTTGCTTCCTTCCCTGGCCTCCTGCACCATGAATGTCTGTAAATCTTGTTTGGAAGTTACTGCACCACACACACACATTGCTGTCATGCATGACAGTCACCTTAAGTGGGCTGAATGAAATCAGGCAGAACCCATCAACATATGAATAGAATGACAGTATCCACTTCTCACCTGGTGGAAGACCCTAGTGTTCTAGGCACCTTTACATGCTCACTGTGCATTAAGAAATAAAAAAGGGTGATGAGAAGTGTTTGAGGGGCATACTAGAGACATTGTGCAATACATCTGTGCAAAGCATCTTCATATTTTCACTTTGATTTTGAGACCAACTGGATCTTGGAAAAAAAGTAGCCCTTGTATATAGAGAATTGGACCAAAAAAAATTTTAGTCACTTACTTTGGTTCAGAAAGGTGTTCACTATTCAGCAATACACATTTTCAATATCATTCAGGCAAACACAAAAAGTTTAAATAATAACGAAGCTCAGTTTGAGAAGATTGTAAAGGATTCATTGGTGGCAAACTTCTTTTACTCCCTTGATGAATTTCTTAGCAGAACTAACTGAAGGATGTGTGTTATTAATAATATCACGGAATGTGAATATTGTGTACAACCTAATTACAATACAAATTTTGTGCATTAATGTCAGCATTTAAGTAAGTGCTTTAAAATGTTTTATTTTATTTTATTTATTTATTTTATGATGCATTTACGTTAAGAAACTGAAAGTAGGGTAAATTAGAATGTCAGTGGTGTTTGTTGCAGGATTCTAATGTAAGTCATTTCTGAAATATTGTACTCTGAAAAATTTCCACTCCGACATTTGTTTCTGCCATTCAACCCACATAGTTGCTAGGTACGATGTTGTTATGTTTGCTTACATTGTGGTTGTGTGTCCCTTAAGTGCATTGTGACTTGCTAGTCAGTTAGTGTGTGACAATTCAAGCTGTAGGTCATGTGTGGATGACGATTTACCAATACACAAAATCCCATGATGTATGGAGTTAATTCTTCTATGGTGTATGCAACATGATATCCCAGTAGATGTAAAGCATCTTGGTGATTATTTATTGGCCTCTTCAACCAGTTGCATGAATGTTATAGTGTAACTCCTTGACAGTGTACCAGAAAGAAAAAAGTGATGATCCAAGGGAGGGAAACTAATGTTACTGCTGCTGTAGCACTTGATCCATGTATTAGCTGCTGTGCAGTCACATGAGGAAGTGGCATGAGTCAGGCAAGTTTACTACACATTGTCCATCAACATTGGTTCCATCCCTATCACATCTGTCTCCATCAAGAGTTGCATGGAAACGGTTATGAGAATCTTGTTAACCTCTCTACATGAGCATTAAGACAGGATACTCCAGATGTATTATGTATCTTATTTAGTGATGAAGCCACATTTACCAATCATGGATTATTCATTTGTTAACAATCCCAATTGACTTTGTCGTGCAGAACTTTGGCATCCACGGGGTGTAAACATGTGGTGTGGGATAGTGAACCATCATCTTAAACACTCATTTTTCTTAAGTGGAACATTGAACATGCACATGTATCACAACCTTCTATCAGATCATCTTCCATGGATGTTAGACGATGTTCTTCTGCGGACTACTACAAACTTGTGGTACGCACATGATGGTTGTCCAGCTTAGAGTGCATGGAGTACTACAGAATGTCCTCATGAATTGTTTCCAAATCGTTGGATTGGTTGCAGAGGACCTGTACCTTGATTCCGCAGATTTGACTTTTTTAAAGGGGGAAAGTTGAAAGACATATGAACAACACCAAGATATGCAATGATATATTACTGCAGCCTGCTTGGACATCTCTGCTGAAATAGTAGCATGTGTGCAGCAATAGTTCCATACCAAACTGGAGGTGTGTACTGCCAGTGTTGGTAGTCTTTTTAGAACACAACCTGTGATGGTCAGTTGTCTAGTTAGTGCTGAGTTCAGTTTTCCTTATAGCTTTATCCACATACAATACATTTTACATCTACAACATCTTGAGAAGTGCTTGGTGTAGGGCTGTCATTACAAAAAAATTTAATTTTTTTAGTTTTTCTTCTTCTTATTGATCATTGTTTGTTCTTGTTTTAAAAATTTCATATGTCTCTTTTTCTGTTGTGCTTTTTTGCTTTTGCTCTTCTGAATCTTTCTTATCTGTCAGCATACTTTTATTGGAGTTGATGTCAATATTTTACTTCTCTCTACCTTTCTTTTCTGACATGTCAACCTCTTTTTGCTGCAGGTGGGCCAAGGTGACAGCTCTTTTAAAACATTTTTCAAAATCAGAATGTTCACCTGAGTGTAGTGCATTGGAGGAAGTGGTGGTCTCTCCAGAAATGACTGTAGATTCTGCTGAGAGGGGGGCGGGGGGGGGGGGGGGCTATCAGAACTGCTGGTGAGATCAATAAAGGTGTCCTAAATGTAGCAACAACAGCCCCATCACACATCATTTCAGGGAGACGTTTGTGTACAATGTTGGTAACATCACTGACCATAAAGTCCAAATCAGTAAAAATGTCTGGGTTTGTTGGGTAAATGCTAGTGCATGTAAATCCATTTTCAGTGATATCTAGTCAACACACTTGCATGTAGGCATCAGCTACTAATTTTGCAACATCAAAGTCATTAATTCTTGACCCGGAATTAGCCCTCATCCACAAACTGCAAGCAGTGTTGTAGAAGTCCTATTCAAAGGGTGCAACTTACAATAAGTGTGTGGGTGAAAACTTAACATATGGACATGGTTTTCCCAAGCAAACATGATTACATCTAAGTTTTTGGGACTGGCATTCCCATCCACAATCAGCAAGACAGGATTACCTGCTGAGGGCTTTGTGAAGGAAAAAATGTGTCAAAACCACTTAAGAACAGCCTTATCTATCATCCAACTGCCAGAAGTTGGAAAAACTGCTTTCGGTTGGAGCATCAATCATGAGACGGTCAGTTATTCATTTCCTTGAGAAAATAAAAAGCAGAGGAATAAATTGCCTGGTTGCACTCATGCAAAATAGAAGTGTAGCATAATGTCCCCTCTCTTCAGAAGTAATTTTCCCCAATTGACGTTGCCTTTCACCATAATAACCTCGTCATTTTCATGCACAGACAATACGCCAGAGTTGTGCACATTAAAAATTCACAACGTATGAAAGAAATGCTTTTTTAAGAGAATTTCAAACTGGCTGAAGAACCTGTAGCTTATTAAACCCTACACACCACACCGGATTAGTTGATTGTGGTTTTCTGTAGTTCAAATTTGGGTGCTTCTTCATAAAACTGGCACAAAAATTATTTCCAGCCATTTTTGTCCTTTTGTTGAATCTGTGACTCATATTAAATTTTTTTTCCCAGGTTATAGGCCAGTTTCAAAAATTCTGTTTTGAACAGGGTCATTAGTCTCAAATCTAAATCCATCAAATGAGTTATTAACATTTTTTCAAATCTTTCATCAAAGGTTGCCTTAAAAGACCCTGTTTTTGATTTCATATCAGTTGGCTCATTCTTTACTATTGCTTTTAACTTTATTTGCAGAGTGCTTCTGGGTACATGGTATCAATCAGATGTGGCTCTTTCAGGAAGTTTATTTTCCAGTACACTTGCAACAGCATTTTTCATATCATTCTCTTACCTTTCTCACTGACCTTCACTTTCTACTCGACTTACACTGATATGAAAACATAGTAGTAAGTGAAACATTGTTAGAGCAAATGAAATGTGATTGCCAGTACCTTATATTAATAGAGTAAACTAAATAACAGCTCTAGTTTCATAAGTATATTCTTATCTGTATTGATTCAGGGTGATGTTAAAAAGTATTCGAGGCAACAATTTGTAGGAACAGAATCAGTTATCACTCGCAGACAATATGACACTGGACCCTGTATGTCTTTTTATCTGAATGTCTATTTTTAATTTCTTTTTTAATGGGCTAATTATATTGTAAAAGTCAGAATGTAATTTGACATTGGGATGATATGAGGGCTGTCCGTAAAATAAGGTTCCCATGGCGCTACAGTCCTGAAAAGCACTGTTGCGGTGGATCCCACTATTCTGTAGTGTACCTTCATTCCTCCACTCCAAATCCCCTCCCTAGCAAGCTGCCTGTGGAGCTCAGCCTTGGGTTGGCAGCTGTACATGATGAATCTCCCCACCGCTTAGCCCGCCAGGTGTGAGCTGTGCTCGGTGATCCATTTCCTGTTTGCAAAAAATATTGCACCGGCATAAATCCATTCCCATCCATGCAAAATCCATGGAGATAAGTGTATGGGCATACAAAAATGGTGCAAATGGTGCAGAGAGTTCAAGAATGGGTGCACTGACATCCATGACGAGGAGCGTTTCAGAGAGCCATCTGTTTCTGATGAAACAATCGCAAGAGTGGAGGCAGTGATGCTGTCAGATCGAAAATTGACAGTTTGTGAGCTCTCTAAAGTGATCCCTGATGTCAGCAAAACCTCTATTGACAAGATTTTGATGGAGCATCTAGGGTATCCTAAGCTTGCGTGAGGTGGGTGCCAAGAATGTTGACCGAAGACCACAAATATCAACGTGTTGAAGCAGGCCAAGAACTTCTTCAAGATCACGAACTCATTGTGAGGAATACATTGACTCAATAATCACTGGAGATGAGACTTGGGTACACTACCACACACCTGAAACCAAAGAACAGTCCAAACATTGGAAGCACCCACAGTCGCCGAGATCTTGAAAATTCAAACAAACGCAAAGTGTCGGCAAAGTGATGGCAACAGTGTTTTGGGAGAGGAAGGGGGTATTGTTGTATGACTTCTTGCTCACTGGTACAACAATCAATGCTGCTGGGTACTGTGAGACACTGCAAAAATTGCGCTGTGCAATTCAAAACAAGAGGAGGGGTATGCTGTCCAAGGGGATGCGTTTGTGTCAGGATAACTCTCGACTGCACATTGCTAAAGCCACCATTGAGCTCATCACAAAATTTGGATGTGGTATTGTCAAATACCCACCCTACAGCCTGGACTTGGCCCAAGTGACTACCATCTCTCCCCTGGCATGAAGAAACACCTGGGTGGAACACATTTCAGCGACAGAGAAGAGCTGGAAGAAGCGGTTCTCAGGTATTGGTGGCAGATTTTTTTGACTCAGGCATTCAAAAGCTCATACATCACATACAAAAATGTATTGACCTCAGTGGCGACTATGTAGAAAAATATCATAAGTCTGAACTTTCCAAAAATGTATGCATTCATGAAATAAACATGTTTTACACTGAAAAAAAAGGAACCTTATTTTATGGACACCCCTCGTACTTCACTGTAAAACTTGTCTGCAACTTCCTTGACAAAGATATATTCTCCTTGAGTATAGTCATTATTGCATTATTGTACAGGATGGTCATGACTAATCAGGTTTTAGGGACAATACTGTTTATCAATATTCTGTTTTCATTGTCACTGAAGTCATATAAATTATAATGATTACTAAGTCCATGTCGCAACTTCTGCATCTTTAAATCACCTGGTATACAACAACCAACAATTATTCAATAAATGGTTACAACACATACATTAAAAATATAGCTAATAGGATGTAATTTCATTTATCGCCATAAATCAGTTTTTTATAACCCACAGTCTTCATTTCTCATTTTTTACTTATTACAAACAAATAACACAAAACATGTTTGTAAATTCACTGCCAGAAAGGAATATTTGTATGGTACTCGTGGGCCCCTGTGTCACAGAACATCTTCAGTTCTTGCAGATCGCAATACTTTTTCTTGGTGATAGGTAGCAGTCCTGAAACACTGGACATGTGACTTCTTATTAACATGGTATTTCAATAGGTTTGTTAATAAAGCAGGAGCTGTAATTTCACACGCTGATATGATCGAGTTTCATTTAGTTACTATGACTAAAGTCTGTACCAGCCTACCTTGTAACAAGGTGAAGGGAACAAAAACTCTCTTTCTGCAAGTTCTGGTTCCTCTTCCATTTGTCCAGCAGGAGCAGTAACAACTGATGTGATCCAAGATCTATTGTAAGTGTCATGATGTATGATAAGCCTTGGATGATGATGTTCTAGCTTCATCTCCTTGATAATTCACAATTGGAATGGACATTTTGGTCAGTATCTTGGTTGCAAGAAATCAGTCCAGCCACATGTCAATGAGCCATCAACTTCAATAACGTGAAAAGAAACGGGTTTCACATGCTCATCTTTAATTGTGTTTGTCCCATCCTTTGGGAACTCAGCTTTTGTTTTACATCTGATGAGGCCCATGTATATGTCACTTTCCAGGTACGAATGTCCACTTACTGGCAATATCACATGAACTGATTCAAATCACTTTGCATGATGGACAAGATAATGAATGAATCTGAAAAGGGTGTAATTCTTGTTTTGACCACTACATGAGTTTCAGAAGATTTCCAAATTTTTAACGTCATGATACGGAAATGAAGTAACACAATGATGCAGGAAAAAAAACTATTTCATTTGAACCTTTATTCCCTATAGTTTCAGGATAAACATAAAACACTGTATTACTTTCTGAGAGTTGATGGATGTTAAATTGATATAGAGGAAGCTTTCACTTATAATAGACAATGTTGGTGCTGATGTTTAGACATGGAAGGTTTCTTTGAAAATCCATACATATCAGTTCTGTGTTTGCAAACTTTTTGCTTCTCTGTCAAGATTCTTTTATGCTAATAGAAAACATCACCTTATGGTGGTGCAGTTCATATTCAATCTTCTCTCTCTTAGTATTACTTTGAACATCTGATCTTTCCTTTCCATCTGTTGCATGTGTGAGTTTTGCTTCAAGAGCTTTGAAAGCTACAAAAAACTTATCATTAGTACTGCTTTTTCACTTTGAGGGAAACTGAATGTGAGATTAAATTTTGTATTAAGGGGAGTTGAAACCCCCTATCATGACAATGTTAAATTTAGTGACTTGGCTTCCCTATATTTCAGGAATCACTCTAGCCATAGACATGAAACTTTTACAGGACATTAAACTGTATGTTCTGAGTCTACTGAACTACAATAATTGCATTTCAGCTACTGCTTTCAGAAATACAAATTTTTAATTACATGGTTAAAATTTTATGTACTTTTTTGTACATTAACCTAGATAACTTTAATTACACCTAACATTATGTTCTTCTTTTAGTTCAGTAGACTCAGGATATGTATGTCTTTACTCTCTGAAATTTTGAATACTCTGCTCGAAGTGCTATCTGAGATTTGGGGAAAAATACAACAGAAAATGTAAATTTTCAGGAATGGCTTATAAAGTTTCAAAAGACTGTAACTCACTCAATATATGATTAATTTTTATTTTTAGTCACTCAGAAGCACTCTGCACCATAGTGTATATCACTTGATATTCTTACAAGTTTTTTCTTCTTTATGGACTCCTTAGTGGCCAACTGTGCTGCATACTCTGCTTTATAAATGTGAACCTTGTCCATCCATTCAAGTTCATTGATAGAGTTTGCCCCAGGATTAATTTCCATATGATGTAGCACTTTCACCCTACCAATGTTACCATAATTAAAAGCAATAACATCATCACTGATCCCTCACTTCAGTGTCTTCATTCCAACAAAAACATTTTTTGGTAAGCAAGTCCATATATTATTATTGAACAACTTATTGGGATTTTGAGTCTGACCATGCAGTAATTCAGGATTTGTCAGGTCTCTGTAAATAGGTTTTATGATATCCATGACTGCTGCTGGGATGGAATGTTTATGGTTATATGAACTGTTTGAGCACTGGTCATTGCAGTAATTGCACCATGAATCAGGTCCAGGAGTGCAAAGGTGGTGTACTGGTTTTTCATCAATTGACAATCTGTGGAAGGAGGTAGTCCATACTGCCTGCTTCATTTTCAACAAATCTGCAGCCTTATTTCTAATGGTCATCCCATTATACTGCTGTAGTTCATCAATCATTTTGTATGTCAGCCTGCCTCTTATGGTTTTACCATCAGAAAGTTTCTTGTCGCTCAAACTTCATTTCAACTTCTTCAACCTGGTGCCCATCCTCTTCTGGACATGACCAACACATTCCAGTTTCGTGATAATCTTCTCACCATAAGGCTGATTGGCTACTATACTGTTAAATGTTTTTGAGTCTCCATCACCTAAGAACTTAGCGTAACACACTCCCCTTTCATTCATAGATCAACTAAAAATTTCAATAGATGTAGAGGCCTCCATACCACCACATGTTTCTTCATAATATCTGTCACAGATACGCCATTCTTCATTCCCTGATTCACACTTATAACAATGTTTGGTTAAAATCTGGAAATCTATTACCTCTCCAGTATCCACATTGGTCACCGTAGCAACAGAATTCTTAGAACTGTAGCCATGGGTCTGCTAAGTGCCATCAAAAGCTACTGATATGTCAGTCATACCATATTTATTTCAACAGCTTCGTTTGCAGCACTCTTCATTGACTCACATGCAACAGATTCCATAGCAGCTCCAATAAATCTTGCATACTTGTCGATTTTACAAGGTGGGCATGGCATATTCATCAAGGCACACATTCTTTCTGCTGCAGTGTGTCCTTTGCCAATAGCTCTCAATCCATAAAACCACCTAACATTTACTTCAAAATAATTATCTTTAAACTTATCAGAATTCCAAAAAGAATGAGTATATTTACAACTGGCACTAATGATAAGTTTCCTGGCTAGTCCATTTGATACCTCACTGTTTTCATGTAAACTAACTGTCGCTCCACATATTTTACACCACACACATTCACCTAACACCCTTGTTGGAAGCATAAATCCATCATAAAATGACCTAACCTACCATTTACATCACTTTAATTTTGAGAAAACTGTGTATCACAATATTTTATTTTAGTCTTCAAAGCACTAATGGGTGTTTCTCTAGATACTGACAAGTTTGCCAGTATTTCACTGTCTGTAACTTCACATGCCACATGTTGAACACAATGTTTCCCTTTAGCCAGGGGTCAAAGCCGAGGGGTGGAACTGGACAATTCCGTTGATCCCGCGTGTTTATACTATGAAACAATAGGATATTGTTTTTGACAGTGCTACCAATACAAACACGTAATTTATCCTTTATAACACAGCAGTCCACAGCCTTATATATAAAAAAAATTACTGATTCCATTAGATCTTGAAGTAATGCGTGTAAAAATTTTAACATTTTTTACCAGTGTAGGTTACATTATATTTTTTTCTCTTCTAACTCCCCTTAAATGTTTTACAAAAAGTTTCATATGATACAGAACAAGTAGAATGTGTCTCTTGAAACATCTTGGACATATTCTTGTCTGAGAGTTCTTCAGGCAAATACAGTTTCTGTGTTTTATTTATTCTGTAATGACTGGTCTATCCTATAACTGATTTAATGTGAGTGCAGATGTTTTGCTCTGTTTCTGCTGAAAGTGTATGAATTTGGTTTCCATGTTTCTCTCGCTTATCAATTACCACCATCTCTTCCTTTTTTAAGGAAATCCTGATAGTTTATAATCTTTTCTTTGAAATACCATGCAGTGATATAAAGGCCTTTTGACAAACAGACTATTCTGTCACAGAATTATCTCTCATTATTCTGACTTATAATTAAATGTATAATCACGCAAAGTAGCTCCTGTCTCATCTCTGTGAGGCCTTCGGCATTATACACTGTCAACAGGAATCAGTCCTGTCAGGTGATAACTTTGCTCATTCCATTCCTTCAGCAAATTGAAGTTAGATATTAATGTAGACTTCACTGCATCAGTTAACAAATCAGTATGATTCTTCTTGGAGTTACAATGCTCTCCTATTTCATGTGACATTGTTCTTAGCATTTTAGATACTTCAGACTGTCTACCATAAATCTGTCTTTTTCTAGACTTAGTACTGCAGCTTGACTCTGGATATTCCATCACCAGTTGCAACACCAAACGCAGTTGAATTTTACACCAAATTCAATTCTATCTACCACACCACACAGTAATGAAGCGATTTTCAAGGCTGCTCTATGTTAGCACAAATCACGGCACAAAATTCAGTTCCACCACAGCACAAAGCAAAGAAGCTAATGTCAAATCTGCTCCTTGCTAGATTCGACAATACATACGAAAGATCAAAAATGACATTGAATTTAACAATTTCAACAATGAGTCTTCCATAAAAGCAGACAAAAAGATCAATACAGCTCAGAAATACACACCTATTGGACTTCACCCTTTCTGTCCATGTATTGGACAGATTTGACCCTTTCCTCCATGTATACCATATTTTAATCTGGCTACAACCCCGTAACTATACCCACACATTCATTTAAGTTCACCCAACTGAAAGTAAAATTGATGAACTGCATAATCATAGCACTAACTCATTTTTGTGAGATTTGGACTTAACCTCTTCTTTTCATGTAGTCTTCATATATTTTCTTTCCCATGTGGGGTTTGTGACTGTCATTTCAATCAATGTGTGGAAAGCATAGAATTATCTCTGTTTTGTGTATTGTTTGAGAGGCAAAAATGATTCTCCTTGAATAAGTTTAGTCTGCTGTGTATGGAGTTTATTATTTCATAAATGTGTATGAATGGAACAGTTACAAAAATTATCTTTGTTTCTTGTGTTGTAAGAGACATCAAAGATATTTTCCTTGAATAGATTTAACTCACTGTGTAAGAAGTTAACAATTTCATACATGTGTAGGAAGGGAACAATTAGAATTTGTACTTTCTTAAACAATGAGTGACAAATATGTTTAGCTGTGCAATATGTAAGTAAATTATATTCTGCAGCTTCATTATCCAAGATGTGCTATTTGAACTTGTTATGGATTGTACCATATTGATTTTTGCAATGTTCAGTTTCAACCCATTTTGGTGGAATCAGTTTTTATTGCATTGAGGGTGTTCACATTAGAACTCAAAATATTTCCCATGTTATTAGCTTCAGTTAATACCAAAGTAACTTATGCAAACAGAACAGATGGGGAAATTATATTTACAGGTAAATTAAATACATCAAACACAAACATGACCGACCAAAAAACAGATTCTTTAAAAATGCCTCGTGGTACTACAGACCATTTACAATAATAATAATTCACTGAAACTGAAGCGACAATTACCTTTTCTTCTGCGTTATGCAAGTATCATGAGTCATAATGGAGTAATGTCCTTAATCTGTATATACTTATCTAAAATGTACTGAATGGGGTGGTACAGTGGTTAGCACACTGGACTCACATGCTGGAGGATAATAGTTCAAACCCGCATCTGGCCATCCTTATTTGGGTTTCTCATGATTTCCCCAAATCGCTCCAGGGCAATGACAGGAGGGTTCCTTTTAAAGGATATGGCTGATTTTCTTCCCTACCTTTGTAACAATCAGAGCTTGTGCACCATCTCAAATTACCTCAATGTCGATGGGTCATTAAAACCCAATCTTCCTTGGCTCTAAAATATTGATGAACAGTGCATGTTTTACCAAGTCAAAGGCTTCTTTAAGATCAGGAAACATATCTGCAACTTTACTCCTCTGACCTAATGTTTTTTTATCTTTGCAACAAAGTTGTTAACAGCATCTGGAGTGCTTTTTCTTTGTTGTAATGTATTGCAGTACCACCAGCCATGTTGATGGATCAACAAATATAATTGCACACACATCTGGTGTGTTACCTAGGTGTGGCACGATGCATCCCCTTGCACCAGGTCATGTGTGTAAACAGCAGTGATAGATTTAAAGATTGCTGCAGATTGTTTCAGCCTCACATGTCTCAGTTTGCTGATGCATACTTTGTGCTCTCCAGTGGACTTATTTCTGATGACTTTCCAATACTTGGCTATTTTCTGGATGTTTGTTGGGCTTTCTCATTCCCTACGATGAATATCTAGCCTGCACACAGACTCATATATTACCCTAATGTGGTGCTGTCACCATTCTTTGTTCAGCCACCTGTTGTGACTTCTGTTAATTAACCGATGGGATGCGCATGCACAGAAAGAATCATTTGTGTTCATGTGCTTCCCTGCTAGACAAAATTATAGTGTTATACAGTATTAATGTATGAGTTATACAGTAAAGGACCTGAGTAGTTTGAAAAAGTTTAGAGAACAAGCATTTTAAGCTGACTGCTGAATGATTTTACAGCCTCCAACATACATTGTGCATGAGGACCATGAAGATAAGATATGAGAAATCAAGGCTCATATGGAGACATACAGACAGTTGTTCTCCCCTCACTCTATTTTTGAGTGGAACAGGAATGGAAATTACTAGTAGTGGTACAAGGCACCCTCCACCACCCACTATACAGTGGTTTCTGTGAAGTTGTAGATGGTCAATTGGTATTCACCTTCAGAAGTCCTTATTTCTGTTTAGTTCAAGACAAGTTGGGATATGTTATATTCTGTGATTCAATTACACTTAAATGGTGTTCACAGAAACCTGTGATGTCAAAGAAGCAGGTATACAACAGAATTCAAATTGATTTTTCAGAGTGTCACATTATACAATAAAATTCTGAATCTGAATTGCGTCTACTTAAACCAACACTTTTGTCAGTTTCTTAAGAATAGAAATAGGGTGATAATTAAATAATGCATACTTCAAAACTTTAGGAAATCATCCTTTTATGTGATAATACTTCATTCAGTATCCCATCCTTCACAGCAGAACTATTGTTTTTAATATTAGTGTTAAATTTTCCAACACTTGTGCCACAACTTTTGTAAATGTACTAAAGTACTAGTTTCTTGGGCGAGACCAAAACAATTTACTTTAATCTCACAATTAGCTACAACAACATCTGCCATCACTACATTTATGAAGAATTTGTTTAAATACTCTTATATTTTTAGCTTAAACTTAGATATTTCAGAACTAATATTACAATGCAGACTGCAAAAATGAAATGCAAAAGCAGAGGGACACAAAGAACATTTAATGTTTACAGTAATGAGCAAAAATATCAAGTATGGAGTCATATAAAGGTCATTCTTAGTCCTGTCCTATTTCTGAGGTATGTGAGTGACTTGGCTGTAACTAAGTGACCAAAACCTAGTATTCGTTACAGGTGACACTAATACCATAATTAGATCAGACAGTGAAGAAAATCTGCAGAAAACTGCAGCATCGGTAATGCAAAGTTTGGCACAGTCATTCAGGATCAACAGGCTCATCATAAATTCTGAAAAAAAATGTAGTAGTTAATTTTCACACCACACGAAACCTCCATCCAGTTAAACCTGTTTTCAAAATTGAAGGAAAAAATGTCTCAAATGTGAGTGATATAAAATTGTTAGGGATTCACATTCAGGAGAATTTAAAGTTAGAGCTGTTAGATCAGTTACTGCTACTACATTGGCAAGTTATCAAGATTTAACTGAGTTTGAGCATGGTGTTACAGTTGGCACATGAGCGATGGGACACGGCATCTCCAAGGTAGCAATGAAGTGCAGATTTTCCCATATGACCATTTCATGAGTGTACTGTGAATATCAGGAATCTGGTAAAACATGAAATATTTGACATTATTGTGGATGGAAAAAGATCCTGTAAGAACGGGACCAATGACGACAGAAGAGAATTGTTCAACATGACACAAGTGCTACCCTTTCGTAAATTGCTGCAGATTTCAATGCTGGGCCATCAACAAATGTCAGTGTGCAAACCATTCAATGAAACATCATCGATTTGGGCTTTTGGAGCTGAAGGCCCAGCCATGTACCCTTTATGACTGCATGACACAAAGCTTTACACCTCGCCTGAAAATAGAATGTTGATGGCTGGAAACACGTTGCCTGGTCGGACGAGGTTCATTTTAAAATTGTGTTGAGTGGATGGACGTGTACGCGTTTGGAGGCAACCTCATGAATCTATGGACCCTACATGTCAGGAGGGGATTGTTCAAGCTGAAGGAGGCTCTGTAAAGGTGTGGGACGTATGCAGCTGGAGTGATATGGGACCTCTGATATATCTAGATATGATTTTGACAGGTGACATGTATGTGAGCATCCTGTCTGATCACCTGCATCCATTAATGTCCATCGTGCATTCTGAAGGACTCGGGCAATTCCAGCAGGACAATACAACACCCCACATATCCAGAATTGCTACAGAGTGACTTCAGGAATACTCTTCCGAGCTTAAAAACTTCCGCTGGCCACCAAACTCCCCAGACACGAACATTATTGAGCATGACTTGCAACATGCTGTCCAGAAGGTATCTCCACCCTTCGTACTCTTACTAATATATGGATAGCCCTGCAGGATTCCTGGTGTCAATTTCCTGAACCATTACTTCAGACTTTAGTCGAGTCCATGCTACATGGTGTTGCAGCACTTGTGGGTGCTCACAAGATCCTACACAATATTAGGAAGGTGTGCGGTTTCTTTGGCTCTTCAGTGTAAATCAAAGCAGATTAGGGTTACATATGCTGCTAGAATTTTCACTCAAAATGGAAGCTGCTTGTCAGTGCTGGCAATGTACTATAGCAATATATAATTGCTATTGAGTTACAGTATCATTTCTGGGGGCGGGGGGAAGCACACAACTAAAAATAAATAAATAAATAAATAAATAAATTAAAATGTGGAAAAACATTGTAATAGTGATATTTATGAAAAACTAATATTCAAAAGAGGAGTGTATGAAGGGCTTATTTCAGTAGTGTTATAAGTCTATTTTTGTTCATTCAGAGATACTTGAAGTACACTCCTGGAAATTGAAATAAGAACACCGTGAATTCATTGTCCCAGGAGGAGGAAACTTTATTGACACATTCCTGGGGTCAGATACATCACATGATCACACTGACAGAACCACAGGCACATAGACACAGGCAACAGAGCATGCACAATGTCGGCACTAGTACAGTGTATATCCACCTTTCGCAGCAATGCAGGCTGCTATTCTCCCATGGAGACGATCGTAGAGATGCTGGATGTAGTCCTGTGGAACGGCTTGCCATGCCATTTCCACCTGGTGCCTCAGTTGGACCAGCGTTTGTGCTGGACGTGCAGACTGCGTGAGACGACGCTTCATCCTGTCCCAAACATGCTCAATGGGGCACAGATCCGGAGATCTTGCTGGCCAGGGTAGTTGACTTACACCTTCTAGAGCACGTTGGGTGGCACGGGATACATGCGGACGTGCATTGTCCTGTTGGAACAGCAAGTTCCCTTGCCGGTCTAGCAATGGTAGAACGATGGGTTCGGTGACGGTTTGGATGTACCGTGCACTATTCAGTGTCCCCTCGACGATCACCAGAGGTGTACGGCCAGTGTAGGAGATCGCTCCCCACACCATGATGCCGGGTGTTGGCCCTGTGTGCCTCGGTCGGATGCAGTCCTGATTGTGGCGCTCACCTGCACGGCGCCAAACACTCATACTACCATCATTGGCACCAAGGCAGAAGCGACTCTCATCGCTGAAGACGACACGTCTCCATTCGTCCCTCCATTCACGCCTGTCGCGACACCACTGGAGGCGGGCTGCACGATGTTGGGGCGTGAGCGGAAGACAGCCTAACGATGTGCGAGACCGTAGCCCAGCTTCATGGAGACGGTTGCGAATGGTCCTCGCCGATACCCCAGGAGCAACAGTGTCCCTAATTTGCTGGGAAGTGGCGGTGCGGTCCCCTAAGGCACTGCGTAGGATCCTACGGTCTTGGCGTGCATCCGTGCGTCGCTGCGGTCCGGTCCCAGGTCGACCACTGGCGACAACATCGATGTACTGTGGAGATCTCACGCCCCACGTGTTGAGCAATTCGGCGGTACGTCCACCCGGCCTCCCGTATGCCCACTATACGCCCTCGCTCAAAGTCCGTCAACTGCACATACGGTTCACGTCCACGCTGTCGCGGCATGCTACCAGTGTTAAAGACTGCGATGGAGCTCCGTATGCCACGGCAAACTGGCTGACACTGACGGCGGCGGTGCACAAATGCTGCGCAGCTAGCGCCATTCGACGGCCAACACCGCGGTTCCTGGTGTGTCCGCTGTGCCGTGCGTGTGATCATTGCTTGTACAGCCCTCTCGCAGTGTCCGGAGCAAGTATGGTGGGTCTGACACACCGGTGTCAATGTGTTCTTTTTTCCATTTCCAGGAGTGTATATATACTTGAATATTTCTGGTATCTCTACTGCAGATTTTTCAGAGCTCATTTAACTTTAGCACTCTATCTCACAACAAACAAAAATGGACTTGTACTTCTATTGAAATTAGCCCTTTATATATCAGTGGAATTATGTTATGTAAGCATATGGCTTCTTATGTAAAATGCATACTGACATTAAATACATAAGCAGTAAAGTTCAAACAGTTCTTGCTTGACCATTGCTTCTGCTATTTCTGTGAATTTCTGAAGTATCATGTTAAGTTTATCTGATTTACCAAATATTCTTAATTATATAATTATTTTTTTACATAACACTTGTTTATTATTTATTTTGGTTGTGTTGGTCATGTAATCATAACAACTGTAATTATAAATTAATTAGCCAGTCACCGTGGCAGAGCGATTCTAGGCGCTTCAGTCCGGAACCGCACGACTGCTACAGTCGCAGGTTCGAATCCTGCCTCGGGCGTGCATGAGTGTGATGTTGGTTAGGTTGAGTTATAAGTTCTAGGGGACTGATGACCTCAGATGTTAAGTCCCATAGTGCTCAGAGCCATTTGAACCATAAAGTAATTGTGTTTCTTCTGACTTGTCCTTTATCTATGTGGAAACAATGTACCAAAATGATCTGTTTAAATCTATTAATCATTTTGCTACATTTGATTCTAAGTCAATAGGTTTCACTCAACATTTCAAGAAAGCTACCTAAGAAGTACTCAAATTTGCTACAACCTGATACCACTGTCAAAAGCCTATTCAACCTCTTTTACTATATTAAACAGACAGAAAAAATCACAATACCAAGAAATAATTGATGTAGAGTAATGAAATTGTGAGAATAAATTTGTCTAGGTGACATTTTTAAGGATTAACGCTGGAAGATTACAGGTTAATGTACACTATGTGATCAAAAGTATCCGGACACCCCGAAGAACGTACGTTTTTCATAGTATGTGCACTGTGCTGCCACCTACTACCAGGTACTCCATATCAGCAGCCTTAGTAATCATTAGACACTGTGAGAGAGCAGAATGGGCCGCTCTGCGGAATTCGCGGACTTCGAACGTTGTCATGTGATTGGGTGTTACTTGTGTCATACTGCTGTATGCCAGATTTCCACACTCCTAAACATCCCTAGCTCCACTGTTTTATTGTGTTAGTTAAGTCGAAATTTGAAGGTGAACTTACAGCACAAAAGAGAACAGGCCGACCTCGTCTGTTGACTGACAGAGATCGCCGACAGTTGAAGAGGGTCGCAATGTGTAATAGGCAGACATCTATCCACACCATCACACAGGAATTCCAAACTGTAAGTGCTATGACAGTAAGGCGGGATGTGAGAAAATTTGGATTTCATAGTTGAGTGGCTGCTCATAAGCCAAACATCATGTCAGTAAATGCCAAACGAGGCCTCTCTTGGTGTAAGGAGCATAAACATTGGACTATTGAACAGTGGAAAAACGTTGTGTACAGTGATGTATCATGGTACAAAATGTGGCAATCTGATGGCAGGATATGGGTATGGCAAATGCCTGGTGGACATCATCTGCCAGCGTGAGTAGTACCAACAGTAAAATTTGGAGGCGGTGGTTTTTTGGTGTGCTCATGTTTTTCATGTAGGGGGCTTGCACCTCTTGTTGTTTTGTATGGCACTATCAAAGCACAGGCCTACATTGATGTTTAGAGCACCTTCTTGCTTCCCAGTGTTGAAGACCAATTACGATATGGCGATTGCATCTGTCAATGTAATCAAGCACCTGTTCATAATGCACGGCCAGTGGCAGAGTGGTCACACAACAATAACATCCCTACATTAGAGTCCTGATCTGAATCCTATAGAACACCTTTGAGGTATTTTGGAACATTTACTTTGTGCCAGGCCTCACCGACTGAGAGTGACACCTCTCCTCAGGGCAGCACTCCATGAAGAATGGGCTGCCATTCCCCAAGAAAGCTCCCAGCACCTGACTGAAGTGTATGCCTGTGAGAGTGGAAGCTGTCATCAAGATTAAGGGTGGCCAACACCATACTGAATTCCATCATTACCAATGGAGGGCACCAGGAACTTGTAAGACTTTTTTAGCCATGTGTCTCTATACTTTTGATCCCATAGGGTAAGCATGAGATAAGCCATCGCAAATGTGAAATGGTGGTCATTAATAACCAGTGTAACTGCCAGAATGTTGACTTCAAGCATGCAAATGCGCATGCATTGTGTTGTAGAGATGCTGGATGTTTGTTTGTGGGAAAGAGTTCTGTGCCTGTTGTACCTGGTCAGTCAACACAGGGACAGTTAATGCTGGTTGTGAATGGCACTGGAGTTGTTGTCTAACGAGGTCCTACGTATGCTCGATTGGAGACAGTATATATAGCACAAAGACAGCAATTGTGCGCAATGGCTACATTCCTGTCAAGTTGTTCTGCATTATGGCAGAAGGAACATCAGTCTTCTTGCATCGCTATTAGATGACTTTGTTCAAACTCAGAGAGATGCAGATAATGGCATCTTTGTCACCTTAACTAACATCAACTTACAATGTCCAGTCTCAAAGGTAACTAGCAACCATGACTGTTATAGTGTGTATTTATAGAAAATCTGATTTGCATCCTCAGAGTGGTGGTACTAGCACTGATATTACGTGACTAGCACAAAATTTGAATAGAAATCGTCTTCCACATGTAGAAACACACGAACCAACTTCCATTTATGTGACACAATTGTATTTAACATAGTTAAGTTGCTCCATTGAAATTCCTATACCATAAATCTTTTGTTACATGAAATTTTCCTGTACGTTTTTGACAGTTCATTAAATAATACAAAATGCTCAGAGCTTCCTAGATCCAGACAAAGTTTAAAAAAATCATGAAACACATAATTAATTTAAATATTAATAGAGTTTTCTGACTACACATCTACTCTCATGGCTGGAAAATATTTTTCTTTGAAACTGCAGTTTATTATATAAATGAATTTTAACGTATCATTGATTTCAACTGTGACATTTACGTATCATTGATTTCAGCTATGGCATTTACGTCCCTTGACACAGGAGCACTCTAATATACAGTCTTCACTTAAATATTGAAATAAATTCACATTTCATGCTTTATACAGGGATGAAGAAGTATGCATGAGACTCCACATAATTTATATAAGAAGCTTTTGGGTTATTTGAAATTTTCCATTTTACTAAGAGTTTTAAATTTATCAACCAGAAGCCAATATTTATTAAGACAAATGTTATTTTTACATTCAAGAATTTTAATTTATCAACTTTGGAGCAACTGTTAGAAAGTCAGCACTTACACTATCAAAATTTCAGTGCATAACATATGGACTTCTTTTATTATTTGTGGTGTCAAGAATACTTTATCTTACATATAATTTAGGTCTTAACATTTTTGTTACCACACGCTGTTTATTGTCACCATTTTTCCTTAATAACTTCAATTATTAATCAGAAGTGCACATTTATCAGTGAATATTTTACTAAGAATTTTGGATCCTAACCTATTTAACAGTAAAGAAACCCAAGAATTTATTTGGATTTATGAATGAAGGTCATAGATTGTTTAAATAGGACTAGTATATAGACTGTAACCTGCTGTTTAGACAACTGTACTATAAGTGACTGGTACCAGCCTCCTATAGTCATCAGGAGAGACCTGGGCAGGACATTGTGGTGAGATCCTAGTTATACTCAAGAGCAACTTGAAAACACCATTGACAATAACACATATATCGGGCAGTAATACAGAATTGTCATCCAAAGCACTGCTCCACACCCAGACCAACAGAGTATTACCTCATCAGCAGCAGAAGGTTGACTTGCACTTACCTTGCATACCACCAGCTCAGTGAAGCATTCGGTGTCAGCTGATACATCATGTGTGCCAACTGACAGCAGAATCCATTGGTCTCCAGCTCTGTGTATCAAACTCGTAAGTGCTCTCATCCACATCTAAGATCTCTGCTCAGGAGCCATGTCTCAATTTCACTGGAAGTACTCACTGGCTCACAGAGCTCTGAGTGCTCTGAGAGCCCATTTAGGGAACAGAAGCCAGGAGCATTGGTGTCTGTCACAGATATGGGATGAGCAGCAGTGGTGCTCACCCACATGAACGCGAATGATGGGCAGCATTCAGGTCATGCAGGTAAAGCCTCCAGCAGACCTGCAGGGTGATGGCAGCCTCTGTGCACTTTAAGTGTGGCCTTGGAAGCTCACAGTGCAGCTGGCAGCAGCAGCATCCTGCCATCCAGACTCGTAGTTCCACAGATGATCAAAGACAGCTAGGTGCACCGAGGGTTGGTCTCCATAGCCTCCCCTCTCACTGGATAGCTGCAAATGACACACTGGGCAGTCGACATTCAGCACTCAACAATCAGACATTTGTTAAAATATGAGAGATATTTATCTTGACACTTCCCGTGCACTCTGCTGCAGTATGGATGGATATGACAGCACCTTGTATGTGCTGGAACATTTTTTCAGCTGTAATTCTACCTTTTTGCATTGCTATTAGTTCATCTAGTGAGCATAGTATGCCTGGATTTAGGATATTATTTAGGAAGGTCAAGTTTTGGGTAGGCAGCACCTCTAGTGGCTTCTCAGGCCACACAACATAGGTTGTCTCACTATAGTGTGGTCGTATCAGTGATTGTAGCTGGTAGACAAAATGTCACGTCTGCTAAGACACAAGTGGCATCATTTTTTATTATTACACTATCCTGTAATTCCACTCTATTTGTACCTGTTGGTTTCTCATGTTCATAACAGTTTACTATGACTGCTTCTGGTGAAGAAACTGATCACACCCAGTGGGTGCCTACTATCTGGAAATGAGGATACAGCATTAACACTTCCCTTTGACATTCACTTGCTTTGGCTTTTCCCAGGAATAACTGGACCTCACTCTCATGCCTGTGTGCCAGTTTGTATTATCATCCTACCTGGGCAAAACATAGCACTTTCCCTCTGTCATCTCTGTAAGTATTCCGTTGACATTAGAGCACAGCCATCTCCTTGCTCTGAAGTAATTAATACATCTTTTGTCCATACCTGTACCTATTACGTTATCTGACATGAGAGAAAAGAAACTTTATCAGTATTTTCCCCTCTCTCAGAAGATGAGATTACCCGAACAAAGCAATATCCTTACTTACAATAACAACATTGCATCGATTCCCTGACAATGAAAAATAAAAAAAAGATACTTTAAAACATACAGTAAATAGAAGAAATTAAAACTTGATGACTTCCTAACAATCTACACAAGAACAAACGAAGTGCAATGTAGGGAAACAAAAACCTCAATTATTACCTATCGCTGTCGTGTAAGGCATTTTAGATCTACTCTGGTCATCAGTAGTCTATTTCTTCTTTGTTCCACAAGGCTTTGCATTCTGTACTGTAGAAGCTGCTGGTATCTGTGGCAATGTATCAACAGCCTCCTTAAAAGGCTTAATCAAAGTCTGTGTTGGCACTTATAGTTTAACATTTACTGATGTCACTTTCACTACTTGACATGGTCCATGATATCAGGTCAGGAACTTCTTTGTTTTGCCCTTTGGTGTAGCCTATATGGGTTCGTTACAAACACAGGTTGGCCATCCTGTATTGCGGTAACTCCCCTATACATTGTCCTATCTGCTCTGTTTTTCTAAGGCTCTCGTATCTGCGCATTTTACTTGTTACCAAATCTCGCAATTTCTTAGAGAACTGTAGCCATATGTGGTTTAGAACTGTGCGTAGCGGTTACCATATTTAAATATACGTCTCAGTTTTCATGGTTACTGCTAACATAATAGCCCAACAACCTCTAGATCTCTCTGTTCTTCCGTTGGCTTGAGGGTGGGAGGGGCTTGTGCACAACTTGTGAATTCAGAGCAATCGACATAATTGCTTCATTAGACTGGAGATGAAATTGGTACCCTGGTTTGAAATTAGCACGTCCAGAATGTCAAATGTGAGGAACCAGTTATTTGTTAATGCTTAAGCAACTGTACTCACTTTTTGGTCAGGAATTGCAACCTTAGTATATAATGCAAGGAGTTGTCAATTATAGCCAATATTGTACATATTTATTTCCTGTTGGTATTTTATTAAATGGAAATGTTCAATCCAAGCATTTCAGAGGGTTTAGGTGCTTTCAGTAGATGTTGTAATGGAATCAGTCAGTTGCTAAAATCAGCTTGTTGTGCACAAGATATGCATTTCCTGACACACTGTATTGTAATTATTGAGCTGGGGACCTAGGAACGGCGGAGAGGCTTCGGACCATGCCGCACTGGGATGCCATGGCATCTCTGCTGGCATATCTGCTGGCAGCACGCGGTCTGCCGCTGCGGCTGCCAGCAAGGACGCCACAGAGGGGACTCCTTCAGTCTGCGCTCAGTGTCGAAATGGACGTAGAGGAGTTAGTAGCTGTACTTTGTGTGCTTCGTCGACAGAGAAAGAGAATGCAGAGAAAGAAGAATTTCTGGGTACACCCCCTCATTGCTGATCGTGATGTAAACGGATATTTCATACACTATACAATGATTTAAGAAATTACAGTGATAAATTTTTTAATTACGTGAGAATGTCAGTACGTTCATTCGACGAATTAGTGGAGATCTGCTGAGATGAACTGAAGAGAAAGGAGACTGTTTATGAAAAGCAACCTACCCAAAGAAAATATTTTCGTGACATTAAGGTAACTAACTACCTGTCTACTCAGTAGCTAATTATTTGTTTTATGCAGTGATACTTGCAATTTGAGTTGTAACTGTAACATATACATAGAAGCGTCTTATCAGTTTTAATCCGAAAAGTACTTTATTACAAAATAAAATTCAATATTACAAATAAAACTTGAAACAATATTACAATTAAACTTAAAGCAATACTACAAATTAGACAAAGCAATATCACAAAAAAAGCTTAAAACAAATCAACAACGTCTAACGACTCTGACCCAATAACATCACTTGCTGCAGCTGGAGACGTAACTGTGTAATTTTGTTCTGGAGGTGCATGCTGTGGATAGTAATTTACTGTGTTAGTAGTCTGCGACTGCAGTGGAGCACCAGGTACAGGGTGACAGGAAACTGTAGGACGATAATTTCCTATTGGCCAGTGTCCTGAATGAACATAACTCTGTAAATAGCGTGGTCCGTACTGAGCTTCATTTATCACACTCATTATTTTAATTTTCGTCTCCATTTTCCTTTCCTTGGGAATACCACGAAGGGGGTTTAACAGAGCAACAAAAACGTTCTGTCTTCATCCTCTTCTGCTTACCGCTCCGTAATTCTCTTTGCTGAATACTCGCATTAAGTAGTTTAATCAGTTGGTCTTCGTCATCTTCTTTCCTCCTTTTTGTGGCACCCGATCCTGACTTTAAGGATTTCCTGCGTTGTAGCTCACGCGCAAAAGAGCCTCTGAGATTCTTCCACCTCTTCTGCAACGCCAAGCCTGCAACAGAAAATATGCACGTTTTGTCACGATCCGTGTTATTTGCAGAAAGAGTCCCATGATTTAAAAAAAAATTCAAATATACGGCGGAGACTGCATTATACGGACCTCAGTGAGACGTATTCGTGATTATCCGAATTGTAACGGACTTGTCGCTCTGGTACTACCTGTCTGAGATTCGTGCGATCCCTGTCCCATGCTTTTGATTATTGTTTGATTAGACAGTTGGCAATCGCTGCGCCGTGTCGCGTTAGTTCTTAAATACGCTAAAGCGCAAGAGAATGGCGTTATCGCTTAAAGATAAACATTACTAATAATTCAATAAAAAAAGGGAAGAAACTGATCTTGAGTTAGTCGATAAGTACGATGTACAGTAGGTACCTTTCTACGATAAGCGACACTAAGATAAATACCTATTCAATTTTGATGTACACATGCAAACTTGATCATGTAGGCGCGAGTAAACATCGAAAAGTGATGAATACAGAAAAATTAACTTTTGCAAGAGGCTTTGTATTGTTGGTTTTTGCGTCCGTTATAGCACAGCTTTTAATATTTGACAGAAAAGTCGTTTACTTTCACGTGGCATTTTACCTTATATAAAAAGAAAACTAGTCATACGAATCGCTTGTCGTACTCATTGTTGCCTAATTTATTACAGGTATCTGGCGATTGGCTGTTCTTTCACGGAACTGCATTATGGATACCGTCTCGGGCACACAACAATCACAGAAAATGTTCGATAAGTGTATATCCTGTTATGGCAGAAACTGTGGGCTAGTAAAGCTATGCCGACAATAGAAGAATGGTTAAAAATAGCAAATACCTTCGAAAAGAATGCATTGGAGCAATTGATGGCAAACATGTACGAGTGATTAAGCCCGCTCACTCAGGTTCCTTGTACTACAACTACAAAAATTACTTTTCCATTGTTTTGCTCGCTGTGTGCGATGCTAACTATAACTTACTTTCGTATACGTCGGAGCTTATGGAAAAAGTAATGATTCGGCAATTTTCAAAGACAGTTTGTTTTACAAGAAACTAATGAACATTTCCGTGAAGATACCTAAAGCTTCACCACTGATAGAAAAACATTCAGCTGTTTTTCCTTATGTGTTGGCAGGAGATGAGGCTTTTGGCACGAGTGAAAATTTGATGCGCACATGCGGTGGAAATAATCTTAGTTACGAGAAGAAGATCTTCAATTACAGATTATCCAGGGTTAGGCGTTATGTGGAATGTGCCTTTGGTATCCTCTCCAACAAGTGGAGAATCTTTCATCGTCCACTAAATGTGGGCATTGATTTTGCCCAAGATATAGTTAAAGCTTGTTATGCTTTGCATAATTTTGTACGTGCAAGAGATGGATTCGTCTATGAAGACTCACTTGAAGTAATTGGTTTTGAGAACAATGAATGTGCAGGCCATTCAGGCAGAAGCGGTCGATCTGCAGTTGCAGTGAGAGTCAAGTTTTCAGAGTATTTTGTTAATCGTGATCCCCTCAAGTGGCAAAGTACTGACGTTCAGTAAACTTTAGTAATGAAAAATAAAATGCTTTTGAAGCACTTACCGAGTTCTTTCTTCACTTCCAAAGACGATTCTTTTCCTCCGAAAATATCAACAACTTGTTCCATTTTCAGTTCGCGGTTCGAATAATCCATGGATGATGTGTCCCAAATTGCTGGTCTCGCCTGAATTTCGCAAATAAAAGCTTCCGTATCGAAACTATCCATGGTGGCACACGTGAAAAACTGCAACAAAACTGAGCACAGGTGAGCGGCAGGTAGCGCGTGGCAGGTCTGCTGGCGTCCGGGTGCGGGAGCTCCCATAAGCCGCCTCGTGTTTCAAGCAGAGGCTTGGAGCGGCGGGTCTGCTGGCAGCGCTGCCAGCGTCAGGTGGATGCCAGGTGCGGGAGGCCCCACTGAGCCCAATGTATTGTATCGGCCGCTCTGCCTGCAGAGATGCCGTGGCATCCCAGTGCGGCAGGGCCCGTCGCCCCACCGTAGCCTCAGTGGTACATAACCCCACAACAGGCTACAGCAGTCCACTCACACCACCGCTGCCTCCAGTGGAACCCCCTCCCCGCCCCCGCTCCCGGTAATGTGTCACACCAGACGAGTGTAACTCCAACGTTTGCGTGGTATAGTAATTATGGTGTACGCGTACTTGGAGAAAGTTTTTGCGCAGCAACTGCTGACATAGTGTAACTGAGGCGGAATAAGGGGAACCAGTCCGCATTCGCCGAGGAAGATGGAGAACTGCATTAAAAGCCATCCACAGACTGGCCGGCACACCGGACGTCAGCGCTAATCCACCTGGCGGATTCGTGCCTGGGACCGGCACGTCTTCCTGCCTGGAAAGCTCCTAACACATTACTCAACATCTTGTTTTCTAGTCCACCGCCAAAATTTTTCGACACTTCGTCTATCAGTTGCTCTTTGCCCAGCATTGACTGACAGCATATGGTCATGTGCTTGAGGGAAGAATATGTTCCAGAAAGCTGCTGGTACTCCAACTCATAATCTGCACTTTGCTGTTCTCCACAGCAAGTTGTCATGCATCACGAACTGAGGTTGCAACCTGAACTGTTGACAGTCAGCATCAACAGTCTGAACCTATAGCCATTCAGAAACACTCCTGCCAGGTGATTGTAGAATCGAAATTTTTCTACTCAAACTTTCGACATTTTCCTGGTTTGTGTATTACCTCGTAATCAAATTCACTCAAAGTGCCTACCTTGTAAATCTGCTGCAAGGGCCCTTCACACTTAATGACCATCTGAGAGCAGTATGATCCATCACTACCTTAAGCTTTTGGCCATATAAATAACAGTGAAAGTACATAATACCATTGATTACTGCTAGCATCTTCTTCTCAGTTGTGGAATAATTTTGCTCTAATTTGTTCAACTGTCAGGATACGGATGCTAAAGGATGCTCATTACCATGTATATTCTGTTATAGGAAACATTCAAGAGCCGCACTGCTATCACCACAAAACAGAAAAATATCTTTTCCAAAATCAGGGAATATCGAAACTGGGTCTGACGTCAGTTCTCACTTTAATGTATTGAGCGTCATCTGACATTCGGCAGATCATTCAAATTTTGCTCCTTTCCGTAACAAACGGATCAAAAAATGGTTCAAAAGGCTCTGAGCACTGTGGGACTTAACTACTGTGGTCATCAGTCCCCGGACTGCGCGCCTAGAACAGCTAGACCACCGCGGAACAAACGGATGAAATGTCTAGCAGTTTCAGCCAAATCCTTTATGAATCAATGATAATAAGTAAAAAGACAAATGAAACTCTGCAACTGTAGAACTGTCTTTGGTGGCGAAACATTCTGGACAGTTGAGATCTAATGTGGATCTGTTCTCACACCTTCCTTTCTAATTATAAACACAAGATAATTTCCTTCTGTTCCTGCAAAATGACATTTATAATGCCTAGCGTTAGTTGTGCTGTCCTCAGTCTTTTGAATACCTCCTCCAATCATTGTACATGTTCTTCCATGTCCTTTGAAATGCGATCAAGTACGCCACTCAGTAACCTCTGAAAGGTGGCGGCTGCTTTCTTGAGACCAAATGGCATTCCACGATATTGGAAATGACCTCTCGGGACAGAAAAAGCTGTCTTTGTCCGATCCTCTAGCGCTACTTATATTTAACGATATCTACTCTTTAAAAATCCTTTGTGGCGAAGTACACTGACCCTAGTTGTCGAGAGTCTGGTATATTTTGGTGTTGGATATGCATCAGCGATTGTTTGTTCATTGAGGTATCAGTAGTCACATCAATATCTTTACTTTCTAGTGCCATCTGGTGAATTTTTCGGGACCAAAATTACCGTTGACCCCAGGGACTATCATTACGCTCAATAATACCACCAGCTAGCTGCTGGTCGATAAATTCTTCCATTACTGGTTGCATACACTTCAGAACTCGATATGGGTTCTTGCACACTGTAGCATTATTTCTGGTTGATATTCTGTGTTGCATGAATGACATTACTGGAAACGGGCCAATCGGATTAAAGAAATCCATGAACTGCAGTAACAAAGCTTCCATTGCTTCTCTATCTTTTCCTTGTAAATGTTTCACTTTCTCATGCGTTGATGGTTTGCTTATAGCAGAGGTCCTCACTTGACCTATCTATGTTATCTTCCTCCAAAACATTGACATTACCAATTAGTAAACCCTTTGGCAGACTCACTTCATTCTCGCCAAAAGTATCAAGACCGACCAGAATCTTAACATTTTCGTCCATGTCACTGACACGTACTATACTTCTGCATACAAAACTGTGTGATTTATCTAATTCTTCGTTAATTTTCAGTGGCTCTGCAACATATAATAAATCCTTAGGTAGTTCAGTATCTATGCTCACCCAGATCAACTTCCCTGTATCTTTCGGGATTGTATCGAGTGAACTGATCTTTTATGCCTGAGTTCTATGCCTTCACGATCAGTGACCCTTGCGATAGTGTAACATTTGTAGCTGTTGCCTCTAGCGGAAAAAAGTCCCAATAAGTCCAGCAGTGTACTGAAAAGGGTTAATTTTTGCGTGATGTTTAGGAAAAACCCGAGTCCCGGGAACGCACAACACCCTTCACCAACATGCAGCAACACTTCTACATGCTCTCGAAAACACTGATTTCCCATGTTAAAAACTGAACAACGTTGTCGACAGTGACTTCATGTCATTATCACCTACTCAGCGTAACCTATATTGTGACGACCGCAGTGTGTTTCTGCCCAAGAGATCCAGACTGACTACTGACGTGTGAGCATCTGTGTCCACCACAAATTTATGTCCCATACCATTTGCTTTTCCTGACGAACAACACTTCATCTCAGCATATATTTCTGCTGTCTCATGTTCTGCTGGGTATGCATCTGATGGATGAGCCACCCCTCTTCCCGTTTAACAAAATGGTTGAAATGGCTCTAAGCACAATGGGACTTAACATCTGAGGTCATCAGTCCTCTAGACTTAGAACTCCTTAAACCTAAGTAACCTAAGGACATCACACACATCCATGCCCGAGGCAGGATTCGAACCTGCGACCGTAGCATCCGCGTGGTTCCGAACTAAAGTGCCTAGAACCGCTCGGCCACCGCTGGCGACCGATTATTATTAGGTAGTTGCTTTCTTACAATGATGCACCTTATGGCTCACCTCCCAAAATCTTGATCATAATGACCTCAAACCCAATCCAAACTTTTCTCACATGGCAAACTGAAAGCTTTGGACGAAGACAGTCAGGTAGATGCAGTAGTATTGAGGCAAAGATGATATGAGGGGCAAACCTACTTCTGCTGATTGATTTATGACCCCCTGGAATTGATTTATGACCTCTGGGGATAATCCATCCTTCTGAGAAGCCCACCACCTCTCCCCGTCCCACGCCCCCTCCCCCTCGCTGATACAAGCACACTTTTGATATCAAATTAATTGAGTAATTAATTAAACGAAGTCATTAATTTCGCCCTCCCCCTCCTAGGAAATCCCTCAGCCCTCACTTCCCTGTCTCCCCTGTCTGAAAATTGGTGGGGAAAATGACTCTGTCTGTGTTGGAGAGGAAGGATCTCACGATACAAAACTGAAATCAAGCCAATGACATAGCAGATGATACACTGATAATTTATAAAATTCAATTTTTAGGGATTGGATCTCTTTATTTGGTGGGAAATCTCATCATTCTCTGATGTTTATTTGATTTTGGAAGCTGCAAGTCTTGTAAAGTACATAAAAAAGAAGTAATTAAACACGTAAATACATCTCTTTTTCTGATCACACATGGAACACCGTCATGAAGCTGATGCCAACATAAGACACTCACCGCACGTAATTACACTGTTAAAAGATAGTGCTAAACATATCTGACAAAAAAACCTTACGCTCGACGTCCGCCGGTTGGTCTGTAACCTTGGACTCGAGACGTGGAAGCCCCATATGGACGAGATCCACAGGAATGTCCATCCTATACCCAGTCCTCAACACAACCAGCTCCCCTCCCTGTTCTGTAGGACTGAAAGTCTATCAGGCCCTCATATGGCCAGTAATGGAGTATGCGTGCCCTGCCTGGGGATAAGCGGCGAAGCAGGCTGCAGAACCGCGCCCTCAGGAGGGCACTGCACTTGCCCACAGACGATCTGGACGTCGCTGCCGAAATCCCACTCCTCAAAGAAAGATTCCAGGATCTGGCAAGGGCTTTCTATGAGAGCTCTTCCAGATCTGGAAATAACCTCATCCACTCCTTAGGTCGGTATGACATGTCCCGCAATAATCACAAACGCCCCATGACGATCTTCAAAGACTAAGTCGAAGAGAAAAATCCCTAAAAAATCTCCAAATACTAATACCAATCCTTAATCCTTAAAATAGCCAACATCGGGCAAGTTCTAGACACCACCAGAACACCAACACAACACACAGACAGTCAAAACAGTGAAAGACAATCACACTCTTGCAACTAACCTGTTTCTATGGGTTATTACGTTATTATTGGGAATGTAAATGCTTATTGATTGTGAAATTAACATGAGAAGATTAGGGTCGCCATCGACTCTAACCATACAACTAATCAAAGGTTTGGTCGAGTCGTAAAATAAATTAATTTGATCACAGACCAAAAACTCACAAAAATGCACACGTTGTAATTTCGCTCATAGGGGATACGATGTAATTAATAGTATTGCCCGTGCACTGTTCACGACAATCAAACATTTAAAATAAAATAGATAATGCATGAACACTGCATAAGATCAACTCCCAGCAACACATCTGATAATAAGACTTAATCTAAAGCATTTGTTTTAAAATACAAGGGAAGACTAATCACTGGACCTGAGCGTAAGGAAACGCGTTGGATGTGCCAACGGGAGAGCTACGAGGTGAGTGGCTTAGGTGCAAAAACGTAACTTCGGAACACAAGAGAAAATTGTAGATAAAATCATTTACTCCTAAGATAAGGATGTGAGGCATATACACAATTCCTGATAACATTAATTCCTAAAACATTAAAGAAAAGCATCGATACATTCACCGTTATAATCTACACCTAAAATCATTGGTGTGAACCATTCATAAAACTGCTGTTGCCTGATAACTGATCGCAATAACTCGTGAAACGGTACACGTTTCGCAGTACACCCGCGTGCCCACGTGGTTTGTGGAGACGCACTTTCTAGGTATCGTGACCAAGTTGCAACAACATCACATCACACAATCATGAACCGTTAACATTCTTTAAAACAAACATGAGATCGGACAGTTAGTGATGACGGTAGCCCAACAAACCCTAATGTTCAACCACGTGGTTGGCTACCCACGGACGAAACATACATAAAGGATGGAAAATTTATGAGAAGGCAAAGCTATTAATATTTAGGAAAATTAAAGCTTATACAGGCACAGATCAAGGCAAACAGACATTCATACAGAAGCGAGTGCTCACTTCTTATCGACACCTTTGTGTGGCGCTCTTCCGGTGGATCCAAGACTGCTATAGAAATTTACCAAAAGAAAAATGTGCCAAAGTTTTGCATTCCTAGCAGCGACAAGGCAAAGCAATCTTTCAGAGCTGAAAAGCGTGGCCAAAAGCTAACAGCTCTCCCCTCGCCAAGTAACAACGCGCCACGCGGTCAGCCTAACTCACCCTTCTTCGACTGGAGCACAGATGTGGACGCTTCCCGTACAGACATTCATACAGAAGCGAGAGCTCACTTCTTATCGACACCTTTGTGTGGCGCTCTTCCGGTGGATCCAAGACTGCTATAGAAATTTACCAAAAGAAAAATGTGCCAAAGTTTTGCATTCCTAGCAGCGACAAGGCAAAGCAATCTTTCAGAGCTGAAAAGCGTGGCCAAAAGCTAACAGCTCTCCCCTCGCCAAGTAACAACGCGCCACGCGGTCAGCCTAACTCACCCTTCTTCGACTGGAGCACAGATGTGGACGCTTCCCGTACAGACATTCATACAGAAGCGAGTGCTCACTTCTTATCGACACCTTTGTGTGGCGCTCTTCCGGTGGATCCAAGACTGCTATAGAAATTTACCAAAAGAAAAATGTGCCAAAGTTTTGCATTCCTAGCAGCGACAAGGCAAAGCAATCTTTCAGAGCTGAAAAGCGTGGCCAAAAGCTAACAGCTCTCCCCTCGCCAAGTAACAACGCGCCACGCGGTCAGCCTAACTCACCCTTCTTCGACTGGAGCACAGATGTGGACGCTTCCCGTACCGGCGGCAGACTGCCTCTCTTTTTTATCTCCAGCCTCCACCACGCTCCGCGTGGCCCGAAAACCCAAAGATGTCATTTCCGCCACCAACCAAACGCAGGTGGATTTGTCACAAGTAGCGCAAACCTCTTTGCCTACTTGACCACTACGAGAGTTGGCTATTCTGTACAACTGCTGCTTAATCTGTACGACTATCGCAGACTTTCTGAAGCAGACTACGTCACCGTCTAGCAACGTGACACACAACCACATTCGTTCAATCACACCACTATGAGAGTTATGAGAAAAGATAAACATGGAATGGAAAGAGAAATGCTAGTGAAGATAGGCTACCGGACTAATGAAAGGTGGCTACAGGACCCTTTCACACTCACAACACACATTGTGGAGTAAAAGCCAACAGGCTATAAACTCCTCCATACACTACTCCAAGGAGGGGAAAGTGAAAGATGAAAGAGAGTCAGTCGTCCTCATCACGCACACTTGCGCTGTGGCTGTCGAAGCGCGCGGACGCTCTATGCTGACGCTGCCGAGGCTAACCCTTTGCTCGTGATTTCGTAGTGACCGGTCGCGCGAGTTCATGCAGTTAGCTACTCGCCTTGTGTGTTCTCGCTCACCAGCGTTCTTCCAGAATCGACATCAGCCTGCTGCGGCCTTTAGGGGCTCGGGCGGCAAAATCCACTGGGCGTGAAACCCCTATCAAAGAAAGCAAAATTGTTGCCGCTTTCAAAAAAAAAAAAAAAAATTGTCGTGTTGGGGTTACGACATAGAGGAGGAATCGAAACGGGAAGATCGTTTTGGCGAGACGCTGGGTGTGGTGGGTGTGGCAGATGACGGTCCAAGGGAAGTTTCCCGGACGACGGCAGCGTCTGGCCCTCCACCACCGACGAAGACGACGAGCGAGGGTGATGTACGCGGCTGCCGGATGGACGTGGGAATTTTCCGTGAATGTTCGGCGAAGCGCCCGCACACCCTCAGGACGAAGACGACGCACTGAGCCGCCGATCCCCCTGACGAAGGAGGAAATTGCCGCCGCTGTCGCCAGGCTGACCCCCGAGGAGAGTTGCATCTACATGCAGCGTTTGGCCAAAGGTACAAAAGAGGACAGTGTGAAGGTACTTGAATTACGTAACCATTACGGCACCTCTCCTGAACCTCTCGATACCAGTAATATTCTACTGTGTTTCTGTAAAGTAGTTGACAAATTTCTGAGACAACATTCAGGTTTGATTTCATTAATGTAGAGGTACTTTGATACATCGATATGTTTATATTGCAGTGATATTATTCTTATGTGTATTCTTTCTTCTGTCACTATGATCTTTGACGTACTTGTAACTCTGATTTTTGGGCGCGTAAGCGATTATTAGTTAGTTATAGAGAGTCGGACCTTGAAAAAGTCAAGTCTTGGACGTCATGTTGGAAAGACGCATATTGTAGCCAGTTTATAAAAAAATGGCTCTGAGCACTATGGCACTTAACTGCTGTGGTCATCAGTCCCCTAGAACTTAGAACTACTTAAACCTAACTAACCTAAGGTCATCACACACATCCATGCCCGAGGCAGGATTCGAACCTGCGACCGTAGCGGTCGTGCGGTTCCAGACTGTAGTGCCTTTAACCGCTAGGCCACTACGGCCGGCCCAGTTTATAAAATGTGAACTTTAACCGTGAGGAAGATGTTTTCGAGTATGTTTTGTATTGTTAAGTGATGTTTTGTGTGTTACGTGTTACTGCAGCAAAAGTAATGAAAAAGAAGTGTAACTTAAATTCGGAGTGCTGATTACTTTTTTACATCACCATTTTCCTGTAATCTTCAAGAATGGTTTGTGAAACACATCTATAAAACTTTTGAATATCGCATAATAAAACATAGGCCTCTTTGCATCCGGGCTTGGAATCATCACCACCTAAATTTTCGACGATTGAGCCATGATTTTACAACGAGACCAGCGTGGGAAACACGAAAATGTGAGTGCCTAGTTTATTCATTATTACATGAAATGACTTTATTAACTGTGCTCTAATGACACCTGCCACATAATAACTTTGTTGTTGCCCGAAAATGCAGTATTTAGCAGCGTGAGCAACACCACAATCATTATTAAAATTTGACCTTTGTTGTGGTAGTCTGGCAACACCGGACAGCCGGTCGGTGTGGCAGAGGGGTTCCAGGCGCTTCAGTCTGGGACCTCGTGACCACTACGGTCGCAGGTTCGAATTCTGCCTCGGGCGTGGATGTGTGTGATGTCCTCAGGTTAGTTAGGTTTAAGTAGTTCAAAGTTCTAGGGGACTGATGACCTTAGATGTTAAGTCGCACAGTGCTCAGAGCCATTGGAAGCATTTGAACACCGGACAAGCCTGCAGAGGCCGAGAAAATCTCGTGGAGCAGTAAGCGTTTTGTAAATTTTTTTGTAAGAGTGATTCGTGCTACGAACATGTTTGAAATAGTAGGTTTTGTGTATGACTTAAAATTTTAACAACATATGTATTGAGATCAACATTGTGTTTAAATCCAACAGCCTGCAGAATGCACAGAGGACCACGCGAAACTCATGCAACTCTACGAAACTGAGCAGTGGCATTGTTTCACGCAGAGCACTGAACGGCTGAAGCAGCTGAAGGTCGTCTTTCGCCACCTGTCGCTGAAGATGGAACCGGCGTTCCTACAGCGGCAGCTGGAGGAAATCAGCTTCCAGAGCCGCCACGTCGGCCTGATGCGGTCGCCCAGAACCCACAGGGACATGCCCCTGTTCCTAGTGGTATTGGTTGACAACCGGAAATTTTTTCAGGTTGACAACATTGCCGACTTCGACGTAAAAGTCGAACCACGTCGTGCGAAAGGCAGGCGAGCCCAGTGCTTCAACTGCCAGCGCAAAATATTGCAGGATGCCTGAGCGCTGCTGCAAGTGCGCCGAGGTGCACCAGTCGCGGGACTGCCCGAAGAAGAAACAAGACCGACGAAAGTGCTGCAACGGCAACGGGGACCACGTTGCCTGCTATTGAGGATGCGCCGCATTCGAGGGCGGGAAGCGTGCCAGCCGCGTACACCCGAGTCGCAGCTTCGCGGACGTCGCTAAGGGGAAGCCGGCCGCCCCTCCAAGAGGCCAGGGCCGCCGGAGGGGAGGCCGCACCGGCACCACAGCCGTCGAAGCTGCCTTCGCCGGCGGCGCCGCCTGCAGTCGGGGAGGTAGGCTTGCCAACGACCGCGGCTGTAGGGAGGGTTGCCGTCCGCGCAGGGCGTTCCCAGCACGCCGCTTCGCTGCCGACCACGGGAAACGTCGCGATGGATTCAAACCTTCCCGAAACAGCCAAGGAAGACACCACCGAGCTGGCTGCGCTTCTGCGGTCGCTCATCCACCTGATGACTCAGCTACCGGTGTCGTGGGAGCGGTGACGGCGGCCCTCCAGACCACCGCCGGGAGAAGCCAGCCTTAAAATAGATAACGACCATAGTTACGGGTTAACCATTTGCACGTTCAACGCTACGGGCCTCAACCCGCAGCACGGTGAATTTCACCAATTCCTGCGGTCGACATCTACCTTGCGCAGGAGACCTTCCTCAAACCCGGGGTCGACGTGATAGCAGCAAATTTTTGCTGCTACCGAGATGACAGAGCTACCCACGGGGGCGGCATTGCCATCTACGAGAAGAAGTCACTGCGCCACCACCGGGTTCAACTGCCGGCGCTCAATGCACTGGAAGCCACAGGAGTGGCCGTCAAAACCCCCGCCGGAAAGATTATTTTCGTATCGGTGTACCGGCAGCCTGACATACCGCTAGATGAGGCCGACTTCGACGCCCTGCTGGCGTTCGATGGGAGAGCTTTCATTGCCGGGGATTTCAATGCGAAACACACCTAGTGGAACTCGCGAACTGTCAACGTCAGCGGGTGCCGCCTCTCCTGCATTGTTCACCGTAACGGCGCCATTAGCGTGGGGTCGTTTGACCCCACGATCTTCCCTGTACGGGGACAACCGGACGTGCTCGATACTGCTCTTCTCAAGGGCATCGGGCAATTCGCGACCGCCGAGACGTGAAACGTCCTGTCCTCCGACCACGTACCGAACATTTTTGGCCTCTACGTGGTCGGAGCTTCTCTTCCAGAGAGCCGTCCGAGCTATCGCAGGCTAGACGCCGAGCGCTATGGGACGAAAGCTCTCGAACTGCTCGAGGACGCGCCAAACCCCGCAGAGGTGGGGGCAGACACCGCCATAGAATTCTTGACCCGGAGAATACTCCGAGCAGCAGATGAAGCCACGCCGAGACATCGCCAAGGGTCACGAGACTTCTCGGGACAGCTACCGCGCCCTATGCTGGACGCGATAACCGAGAAGAACCGACTGTTTCGTGAATGGCAGATCACTCGCCAACCAGGCACGAAGCGCCGCTTAAACCGTATGAGACGGGAAATTAAGGCAGCAGTCGAGCAACACCGGAACCAGGAATGGGCAGACCTTGTGTCTATTGTCAGTCCTGAGGATAATAGTGCATGGAGGGTGGTAAAATCATTCCTATGCCGGCGACAGCGAATACCGCCCTTACAGGTCGGGAACGATTTCGTCAGCGACCCGGACGCGAAAGCCAGCGCTCTGGCTGATGTATTCGCAGCGAACTTCACACCGGTGGCCGACGGTATCGACGTGGAGCACATACGGGGGGTCCACGAGCAACTACCAACCTTCCGCGGTGAAAGGGAGGAAAGCGACGTTATCGAGCAGATAACGGAGGAAGTAGGTGCTGAGTAGCTTCACTCGCTGAACCCCAAGAAGGCTGGAGGCAGCGATGGCGTCACAATCCTCCTGCTGAAGAAACTTCCGCCAGGATTACACCGGCAACTTGCGGATGTTTTCAACGAGATCCTCCGATCAGGTGTCTACCCCTCTGAGTGGAAACACGCAGAGATTGCGGCAATTCTGAAATCTGGAAAGGACCCAAGCCAGACATCCAGCCTGCTTCCGTCCCTCTCGAAGGTTTTCGAGAGGCTGTACGCGAGAAGATTGATGAGGCGCGTCACCCAGGAGCGCATCATCCCGGACGAGTAGTTCGGGTTTCGAGAAGAACATGCCACTTCACACCAGCTCCTGCGGGTTGTAGAATCGGCGACGAGGGCACTGGAAACAAGGCAATACCTCGGGGCAATGTTCCTCGACGTCTCTCGAGCCTTTTGCTCGGTGTGGCACGACGGTCTCGAGTTCAAACGTTTTGAACAAGGGGTACCGACGTCACACATGACGCTGCTGCGGTCTTATCTGTCTGAACGAACCCTCCACATGAGGGCCGACGAAGGTACGTAACAGACCGGCAGACACGTGCAGGAGTTCCGCAGGGGTCGGTTCTCGGCCCCTCGCTGTACTCTCTGTACACTGCCGACGCCCCGAAAGTGGCAGGAGTTGAACCGGTGCTGTACGCGGTTGATACGGCCCTGTTCACTCGCAGAATGAACGCCCAAGTGCTGAGATACCGCCTTCAACGCGGGTGCGACGCCTTGGGCTCATGAAAAACAACTCTACGAAGAGCCAGGCAGTAGTCTTCACCCGAAGACTTCTGCCGCTAGGGCTTACGTCAGTCGAAATCCTGGGAGAACCTATCCCATGGAGTGGGACGGCGAAGTACCTAGGGGTCTCTCTGGACCGCAGGCTCACCTGGAACCATCACATCATCCGTGATGTCAAAGGGAGAGCAATAGGACGCCTTAGCGCCCTGTATCCGCTGCTAAACCCACAGTCGTCATTGCCACCGCAACACGGCATCACGCTGTACCTAACATTTGTCCGCCCACTGTTAGCGTATGCGGCGGTGGTCTGGGGGAAAGCCGCAGATGTTCATACTGTGACTCTGCAGCGGATACAGAATCGCGCCCTGAATACTGCCATGCATCTTCCAAGGCGCTACTCGACGCACCAATTGCACGAGGACACCGAGATCCTGCCTCTTACGGCTAGAAAAAGGAATAAAAGTGAGATAGTGTTAATACTTTCATCCTTCTTTACCTCCTCCACATACTTCAGATGACGTGTCACTGAGCACATTTGTACTGTGCATGCAGTCCACGTGAGGTGCCTAGTTATTTCCGTTGCCCTGTGTGGATTACATAAGTTCTTGTACACTTCACTAACCTGCTGTCTTCATGATGAAGATGTCCCCAGTGCAGAAAAAAGCACGCAGGTCGTGGATTCTTTTTCTTGAGGCTGAAATTAACTTCGCAAGGAACTGCTGCTACGAATAAACTATAACTCATTTGGGATGCCACTCGCGTTTTTATTGATATAGACACGAGAAACTATTCTCGATGACAACGTATTGAACATATCTTTCCACAGTCATTATATCTGGCTAAAATAACATGAAATACATCCTGCCACAGACAACATGTCTGTCTACTGGAACCGTCAGAACTGGAGAATAAAATTGCATGAATCAAATACTACTATTACAGACAACATGTCTGTACCTAGCATCGGTCGGAATTGTGGTAAATAAAATTGCATGAAACAAATACTGCTACAACAGACAACATGTCTGTCTACTGGAACGGTCAGAGCTGGAGAGCCGGATTACCCGAAACACTTCGCGCGCCAAGCCAGCAAGGCGTGGCCCGAACGCCACCGAAGTGTATCGGCAGTAATATCGTCAGTCTTTTGTTTTAGTAATACTTTCATTTTAATAATTTTGAAATGACTGATTGACAGCTGGCTGTTGAGAGATGTTTATTTTAAAAAAAATGAAGTAATTTGGATGACAGGTTTAATTAATAATAGCAACTACATTTTAACGTTTTGGCGCCCTACCGCCGAACACAGCAGCCAATCACAGAGCAGCAGCATCATGCAGGCGGTCTTTGTCACGGGAATGGTACTGAATCTAACATCTGTCACCGGTACCTCATCCCACACTGCGTCATCTCTATGCTTCTTGCATCTCCACTGCCCTGGGAATACCTTCCTGGAGCCTAATATGGATGGCTGAATAAGTCAGAAATATTACACACTCCGAGATAGGATCCTCGTCATCGCCAGGAAGTTCTATGAGAAAACTGGCCACTCCCGCAACCGGCTCATACGAGGACCGGGCCAACAACCTCACCACAGGCCAACCACGCGTTGGCCTGACCTGCTGAGGGATTAAGTTTTACTAACTCCCCATCAGAGTGTGTTTACCTCTTTTACATGCTCCACAAGCAAGGACAAATCAACAAGAATGGTAATATCTATTCTCTCTGCCCTAGGAACCGCAGGAATGACAATTTTGTCTGAATTGCACCATTTCGAGCCAAGGACAGGGTCGTCTTTTTCAACGTCAGCGTCAGCCGCCCTCATTCTGTCATCGTCTGCGGTCGTATCAAAACCATTGTCCTCTTGCTCGTGTGTCGTAGTCGTCAGTTTATTTGAAAAGTGAAGTGTTCAGTCAATAGCAACAGTAGCGCCAGCGGTGGCAAACGGCAGAGACAGTCAGAAGAGGCTAGCCAATTATCTGGTAAGCACATACTCAAATCAAAGAACTGTACCTTTTTTTCACGGAGAATTTCGTAGCAGCAGTATTGAATACATATTGTCTTATTAATTCAGCATATACCTACCAAATCGTGGCTAGGTTGAATGCTGAAATGCAGCAGCGCCAGCAGCAGCAGCAGGGGACGACGAATAAGGGGCAGTAGCAGCATCACCAGCTGAGGCACCATTGTAAGTACATGTTTTGTTTCTTTCTAGTACTGTATGTATGCTATGACCAACGAGTCTGAAGCTGTTGTAGACGATTTTGAGGATCAAAATCGATAAATGCAACTTTTCCACTAAGAATTGTACAATGTAGCCTTTGACAACCGGTGTTGTCTTCAGTTAAAACTACCACTAAGACTTTCGTAGCAGTATTGATTAAATGTAGTCTTAGTGTTTCAGTATATGTTAGCTGCATAATAGAAGAGCTGGACGCCGAGAAGCAGCAACAGCAGCGGAATTATTTTAAGTATATCATTAATCATCGAAGTACTGTGTAACTTCTTTCTAAAATATTTCATCGTATACGTAATATTGAAAGGTATGTGCTAAGGTCTGATCAGGATAGCTCCAGAAAATAGTCGGTAGTTGCCAACTGCAAGGTGGAATGAGTATAATATCTTTGAGTAGGAGGATCTTTGCTGGTTACTGCCGGGCGCATGCAGTAAAAAAAACCGAAGAGTCGCAGGTAGGTGCGCGGAGGGAGCAGACGTGTGGTGACAGCGTTAAGGTAGGTCGCTGACCCTGACCAAACTTTAGCATGTAAATCAGAGAAGATATATAATCATTTCAATTCGCTTTATGTTACATAATGTTCAGAGTTAGGATTTGTATGTCCAAGGTTTGACGCAGTAAGCGTTTTGTAAAATTTTTTGTAAGAGTGATTCGTGCTATGAACATGTTTGAAATAGTAGGTTTTGTGTATGACTTAAAATTTGAACAATATATGTATTGAGATCAACATTGTGTTTAAATCCAACAGTTGTTGTGGTCTTAAGTCCTGAGAATGGTTTGATGCAGCTCTCCATGCTACTCTATCCTGTGCAAGCTTCTTCATCTCCCAGTACTTACTGCAACCTACATCCTTCTGAATCTGCTTAGTGTATTCATCTCCTGGTCTCCCTCTACGATTTTTACCCTCCACGCTGCCCTCCAATGCTAAATTTGTGATCCCTTGATGCCTCAAAACATGCCCTACCAACCGGTCCCTTCTTTTTGTCAAGTTGTGCCACAAACTCCTCTTCTCCCCCAATTCTATTCAATACCTCCTCATTAGTTATGTGATCTACCCATATAATCTTCAGCATTCTTCTGTAGCACCACATTTCGAAAGCTTCTATTCTCTTCTTGTCCAAACTATTTATCATCCATGTTTCACTTCCATACATGGCTACACTCCACACAAATACTTTCAGAAACGACTTCCTGACACTTAAATCAATACTCGATGTTAACAAATTTCTCTTCTTCAGAAAGGCTTTCCTTGCCATTGCCAGTCTACATTTTGTATCCTCTCTACTTCGACCATCATCAGTTATTTTGCTTCCCAAATACAAAACTCCTTTACTACTTTAAGTGTCTCATCTCCTAATCTAATTCCCTCAGCATCACCCGATTTAATTTGACTACATTCCATTATCCTCGTTTTGCTTTTGTTGATGTTCATCTTATATCCTCCTTTCAAGACACTGTCCATTCCGTTCAACTGCTCTTCCAAGTCCTTTGCTGTCTCTGACAGAATTACAATGTCATCGGCGAACCTCAAAGTTTTTATTTCTTCTCCATGGATTTTAATACCTACTCCAAATTTTTCTTCTGTTTCCTTTACTGCTTGCTCAATATACAGATTGAATAACATCGGGGAGAGGCTACAACCCTGTCTCACTCCCTTCCCAACCACTGCTTCCCTTTCATGCACCTCGACTCTTATAACTGCCTCCTGGTTTCTGTACAAATTGTAAATAGCCTTACGCTCCCTGTATTTTACCCCTGCGACCTTCAGAATTTGAAACAGAGTATTCCAGTTAACATTGTCAAAAGCTTTCTCTAAGTCTACAAATGCTAGAAACGTAGGCTTGCCTTTTCTTAATCTTTCTTCTAAGATAAGTCGTAAGGTTAGTATTGCCTCAAGTGTTCGAACATTTCTGCGGAATCCAAACTGATCTTCCCCAAGGTCCGCTTCTACCAGTTTTTCTATTCGTCGGTAAAGAATTCGCGTTAGTATTTTGCAGCTGTGACTTATTAAACTGATAGTTCGGTAATTTTCACACCTGTCAACACCTGCTTTCTTTGGGATTGGAATTATTATATTCTTCTTGAAGTCTGAGGGTATTTCGCCTGTCTCATACATCTTGCTCACCAGATGGTAGAGTTTTGTCATGACTGGCTCTCCCAAGGCCGTCAGTAGTTCTAATGGAATGTTGTCTACTCCTGGGGCCTTGTTTCGACTCAGCTCTTTCAGTGCTCTGTAAAACTCTTCCCGCAGTATCGTATCCCCCATTTCATCTTCATCTGCATCCTCTTCCATTTTCAGAACATTGTCCTCAAGTACATCGCCCTTGTATAAACCCTCTATATACTCCTTCCACCTTCCCGCCTTCCCTTCTTTGCTTAGAACTGGGTTTCCATCTGAGCTCTTGATATTCATACAAGTGGTTCTCTTTTCGCCAAAGGTCTCTTTAATTTTCCTGTAGCAGTATCTATCTTCCCCCTAGTGAGATAAGCCTCTACATCCTTACATTTGTCCTCTAGCCATCCCTGCTTAGCCATTTTGCACTTCCTGTCGATGACATTTTTGAGACGTTTGTTTTCCTTTTTGCCTGCTTCGTTTACTGCATTTTTATATTTTCTCCTTTCATCAATTAAATTCAATATTTCTTCTGTTACCCACGGATTTCTATTAGCCCTCGTCTTTTTACCTACTTGATCTTCTGCTGCCTTCACTACTTCATCCATCAGAGCTACTCATTCTTCTTCTACTGTATTTATTTCCTCCATTCCTGTCAATTGTTCCCTTATGCTCTCTCTGAAACTCTCTATAACCTCTGGTTCTTTCAGTTTATCCAGGTCCCATCTCCTTAAATTAGCACCTTTTTGTAGTTTCTTCAGTTTTAATCTACAGTTCATAACCAACAGATTGTGGTCAGAGTCCACAACTGCCCCTGGAAATGTCTTACAATTTAAAACCTGGTTCCTAAATCTCTGTCTTACCATTATATAATCTATCTGATACCTTTTAGTATCTCCAGGATTCTTCCATGTATACAACCTTCTTTTATGATTCTTGAACCAAGTATTAGCTATGATTAAGTTATGCTCTGTGCAAAATTCTACCAGACGGCTTCCTCTTTCATTTCTTCCTCCCAATCCGTATTCACCTACTATGTTTCCTTCTCTCCCTTTTCCTACTGACGAATTCCCCAGTCACACATGACTATTAAATTTTCGTCTCCCTTCACTACCTGAATAATTTCTTTTATCTCATCATACATTTCCCTAATTTCTTCATCATCTGCAGAGCTAGTTGGCATATAAACTTGTACTACTGTAGTAGGCGTGGGATTTGTGTCTATCTTGGCCACAATAATGCGTTCACTATGCTGTTTGTAGTAGCTTACCCGCACTCCTATTTTTTTTATTCATTACTAAACCTACTCCTGCATTACCTCTATTTGAGTTTGTATTTATAACCCTGTATTCACCTGACCAAAAGTCTTGTTCCTCCTGCCACCGAACTTCACTAATTCCCACTATATCTAACTTTAACCTATCCATTTCCCTTTTTAAATTTTCTAACCTACCTGCCCGATTAAGGGATCTGACATTCCACGCTCCGATCCGTAGAACGCCAGTTTTCTTTCTCCTGATAACAACGTCCTCTTGAGTAGTCCCCGCCCGGAGATCCGAATGAGGGACTATTTTACCTCCGGACTATTTTACCCAAGAGGACGCCATCATCATTTAATCATACAGTAAAGCTGCATGCCCTCGGGAAAGATTACGGCTGTAGTTTCCCCTTGCTTTCAGCCGCTCTCAGTACGAGCACAACAAGGCCGTTTTGGTTAGTGCTACAAGGCCAGATCAGTCAATCATCCAGACTGTTGCCCCTGGAGCTACTGAAAAGGCTGCTGCCCCTCTTCAGGAACCACACGTTTGTCTGGCCTCTCAACAGATACCCCTCCGCTGTGGTTGCACCTACGGTAGGGCCAATTGTATCGCTGAGGCACGCAAGCCTCCGCACCAACGGGGGGGGGGGGGGGGGGAATCCAACAGCCTGAATCATAATACACTTCCTTTGCTTGTACTGAATATGAAAATGAGTAGTAAACTAAAGTTACCCACCAATGAAAGAACCAAGTAAACATCAGGGCCAAAAGTTAATTTTCCAGTACCATCTTAATGCCATTGCAAAAACGGCATTATTCTCTTAAACTTGACTGCTGAGTCAAATACATGTTGCATTTCTGGCAAAATGGTGGAGTGCAAGAAACAAGTTCACAGACGCAGTCAGATGCAGATTTGCTAATCTTATCATTGATACTTTCACAGAATAAAAGGATACATTTTGGTTAGCTACTTTCACTATGTTGTGTCTGAGATGTAGATTTTTTCATCGAAGAAGTGATGACGAGAAGCAGGAGCCTTCACTGCTCTTATGTAAGTGAAAAAAAAAATCAGTATGTTGCGTGTGATACAGAAAAGATGGCCCCGCACTAGTTCAGACGAGGAGTGCTTGACTGGGTGGATGAGACGGAACGTGAGCTCTGTTGCTGTCAGGCGACCCCAGATGACGTGAGGGATATGTCAAGGAGCCACAGCCACATTGGTAATTTATACATTTTACTCATTCTACTAACATATAATCAGTGTTCTTTCTTTCCTTGCAGCAGCAGGCGATTTTTGTATCGTGTGTTTGTATTCTTTCTCTTTCTCTATACAATTGCAGTCCATGCAGTACGAAGTGGCGCGGGTGCCCGGGCGGGTATGAAACAACAGTCATCGAGACGAGGTCCTGTGCGGCACGCTCAGCTGTGTAAGACGGACCTCGTCACGGGCCAGGAAGCCGCCGCAGCGCAAGCAGGCGCAGCTGTAGCCGCCCCTGCCGCCGTCGCCGCAAAAGATCCACGCTGGCGTCCATGGGCCACCCTGCCTCCAGCAACTGACTCAGGAGTGTGGAAGCAGAAACCATCTCTGAAGCCACAGCCACAGCCCCCACAGCCCAGCTGCTCACACTGGGGCAAAGCACCGTCTCCACTATCACGTCCTCATCTGAACTGCCAACGCAATACGCGACACGTATCTCTCTGCTCCTCATCGCGGCCATCAACAGCAGCAGCGTCATCATGTAATTGTAGTTATACACTGATGGCCATCAAAATTGCTACACCACGAAGATGTGCTAAGACGCAAAATTTAACCGACAGGAAGAAGATGCTCTGATATGCAAATGATTAGCTTTTCAGAGCTTTCACACAAGGTTGGCACCAGTGGCGACACCTATAACGTGCTGACATGAGGAAAGTTTCCAACCGATGTCTCATACACAAACAGCAGTTGACCGGCGTTGCCTGGTCAAACGTTGTTGTGATGACTCGTGTAACGAAGAGAAATTCGTACCATCACGTTTCCGACTTTGATAAAGGTCGGATTGTAGCCCATCGCGATTGCGTTTTATCGTATCGCGACATTGCTGCTAGCGTTGGTCGAGACCCAATGTCTGTTAGCAGAATATGGAATCGGTGCATTCAGGAGGGTAATACGGAACGCCGTGCTGGATCCCAACGGCCTCGTATCACTATCAGTCGAGATGACAGGCATCTTGTCCGCATGTCTGTAACGGATCGTCCAGCCACGTCTCGATCCCTGAGTCAACAGATGGGGACGTTTGCAAGACAACAACCATTTGCACGAACAGTTCAACGACGTTTGCAACAACATGGACTATCAGCTCGGAGACCATGGCTACGGTTACCCTTGTTGCTGCATCACAGACAGGAGCGCCTGCGATGGTGTACTCAACGACGAGCTTGGGTGCACGAATGGAAAAACGTCATTTTTTCGGATGAATCCAGGTTCTGTTTACGGCATCATGATGGTCACATCCGTGTTTGGCGACATCGCGGTGAACGCACATTGGAAGCGTATATTCGTCATCGCGATACTGGCGTATCACCCAGCGTGATGGTATGGGGTGCCATTTAATACACGTCTCGGTCACCTCTTGTTCGCATTAACGGCACTTTGGACGTTACATTTCAGATGTGTTACGACCAGTGGCTCTACCCTTCTTTCGATCCCTGCGAAACCCTAAATTTCAGCAGGATAATGTACGACTGCATGTTGCAGGTCCTGTACGGGCCTTTCTGGATACAGAAAATGTTCAACTGCTGCCCTGGCCAGCACATTCTCCAGATCTATCACCAAATGAAAACGTCTGGTCAATGGTGGCCGAGCAACTGGCTCGTCACAATACGCCAGTCACTACTCTTGATGAACTGTGGTATGGTGTTGAAGCTGCATGGGCAGCTGTACCTCTACACGCCATCCAAGCTCTGTTTGACTCAATGCATATGCGTATCAAGGCCGTTATTACAGGCAGAGGTGGTTGTTCTGGGTACTGATTTCTCAGGATCTATGCACCCAAATTGCGTGAAAATGTAATCACATGTCAGTTCCAGTATAACACATTTGTCCAATGAATACCCGTTTATCATCTGCATTTCTTCTTGGTGTAGCAATTTTAATGGCCAGTAGTGTACTAATAGTAGTGATACTGTGGCTAGTGGCAGTTACCTCCCCCTACTTTTCAGCGGAGGACATCTGATTAGTAACACTGCACCGAAATTACAATACTCGCTGATTGCGGACGCCTTTGAGGAACGAATCTCATTCACTAGGATCGAGAATCCAGCAGGAGTGTACAGTGACCCTGTAGGGTTTCTGGAAGCATGCCTTCCTGTTCTGGAAACGGAACTCCTCAAGGTTGTTAATGAAATACAGTACCCCACCATTAAACGAAGTGCTGTGCTGTGCATCGAACTGTCGCACCCTTCCAAACACGCCTCACGCAATGAAGAGAAAAGCCTTTACTACCTTTGGGCGGATAATGGGGTGATATCGTAGAGCACATCAATCGCCTTGTGGTTTCGTGAGTCTGGGACAGTTTTCTGAGATGGAAGCTAAAGGGTCAGCTGAAGGACTCTCCTTGACGTGCATAGGCATGGCTGTAATCCAGTAAATGGATCAAGCTATATCAAGTTTCCTGAGGATACAACAGCCAATCAGGCATCTATTAATGTCAAAAATAAAACGGCAACAACTGTTCTGTATCGTCAGTCCTGGCTTGTGAAATAAATTACACAAAAAATCCGCAGCACACATGTAGGTACAGGTCTTATACCTTGATGTCTGTGGGTGTTATAACTTTGATGTTCCCCATTAAACTCCAGAATTTACTTAAATTCGAGGCTCTGAATGACAGAATATCGGTTTATACTTATGGCCTGGAGAAATGCAAGTCAGATGAGAAGTCGTCAGACGCCTCCATTTCTCGAAATTTGCCAGCGAGCTTAACATGCATGTGGACATTCTGCTATTCTCAGATGAGGAAAATACGGAGAAAGACAATTATCATTATTGCTGGATCAGGGACATGTCTTGACTCATTTCCTCTCAATTGCCAAAAAATCATCGTTTAAAGCATATTTGCTTAAGGTGCCTCAATGCCTTTTCCTCAGACAAGTTATTGGCAAAGCATCTAGTAGACTGCGATTGCAAGGATCCATTACGTGTTATTACGCCTCCTGAGGAAAACAAATTCATAAAGTTTAAGAATGTTCACCATCAGGAGCCATGACTGTTTGAGGTGTATGCCTACTTCGAATGCCACCTCTGTCCTGTAAAGGTGACTCTACTGCCTCACATACTACCTTCACAGAAAAACACAAATCATATGTAATAGCGCACCAAGTTGCGTCATGTCATCCTATGATTCAAGTCTTAAGGATACAAATCTTATGTTTGGGGATAATCCTGCAGTTTGACTTCTCACTGAGCTTGAAAAACATTCAGTTGAGGTTGATAAGCGCCGGCCGTGGTGTTCTCGCGGTTCTAGGCGCTCAGTCCGGACCCGCGCGACTGCTACGGTCGCAGGTTCGAATCCTGCCTCGGGCGTGGATGTGTGTGATGTCCTTAGGTTAGTTAGGTTTAAGTAGTTCTAAGTTCTAGGGGACTGATGACCACAGATATTGAGTCCCAAAGTGCTCAGAGCCATTTGAACCATTTTGAAGTGTACAAGCACTTATGTATTCCACACAGGGCAGTGGAGATAACTAGGCACCTCACGTGGACTGCATGCACAGTACAAATGTGCTCAGTGACACGTCATCTGCAGTAATGTGGAGGAGGTAAAGAAGGATAAAAGTATTAACACTATCTCACTTTTATTCCTTTTTCTAGCCGTAAGTGGCAGGATCCCGGTGTCCTCGTGGAATTGGTGCGTCGAGTAGCGCCTTGGAAGGTGCATGGCAGTATTCAGGGCGCGATTCTGTATCCGTTGCAGAGTCACAGTGTGAACGTGGGATGCCGTTAGGTAGAAATGCTGAAACTCCTCGTAGCGAGCACCGTCATCTTATGGGGAAGTTCCGTGGCGCAGCCCATAACGAACGTAACTTTAGGTATCAACTACCGAGACACATACCCGTTTATTTCATAATTTAAGCGGATATGACACTCACTTTCTTGCTGAGCACTTGGCTAATTTAGGTGTGGAGAAGGATCAGGTCAGTGTTCCACCTAAGAGTGTTGAGACATTCTCTAAACGAATGACTCCAAGGATTATGCTCCGCTTCCCTGATTCGCTACGTTTTATGCAGACATCACTCCAGAAACTTGATGGAACTCTGCCTCAGGAGGATGGCACTATCACAGCACAGGCCTACACTGATGTTTTAAGCACCTTTGGTTCCCAGTGATGAAGAGCAATGCGGGGATTGCGATTGCATCTTACAACCAAATCGAGCACCTGTTCATAATGCACGACCTGCGGCGGAATGGTTACACGTCAATAAGATTCCTGTAACGGACTGGATTGCATGGAGTCCTAACCTGAACCCTATAGAACATCTCTGGGATGTTTTGGAACGCCGACTTCATGCCAGGCCTCACCGACCGACAACGGTACCTCTCCCTAGTTCAACACTCCGTGAAGAATGGGCTGCCATTCCCCAAGAAACCTTCCAGCACGTGACCGAACGTATGCCTGCGAGAGTGGAAGCTGTCATCAAGGCTGTGTGGGTGGGCCAACACAATACTGAATTCCAGCATTACCGATGGAGGGTGCTACGAACTTGTAAGTCATTTTCAGCCAGGTGTTCTCATACTTTTGATCACATAGAGTATATGGGAACGCCATGCAACGATCACCACCGATTCACGAGTTTCTATGTGTGTTTGAAGAAGAATACAAGGGACTAGGTGGAAAAATCGAGGATGTGGTGGTTGATTCTGATGCGGGGAATGTGGTGGAGGCAGAACTCACATACACTATTAGTTTGCATGATGCGCTCGCCGATTTGCCACTGTGTCCAAAGCAACTATTTCCGCGTGGAAGCTCCAACCCCAAGTTTATGACAATGCTGGGGAATAAGTGGAGATACATTCTTCACCATTGTAATCTCCAGCAGTGTCTTAAATTGGGGATAAGACTGTTTAGAAGTACCTGGGATTTCTCCTTCAAGCAGTCCCACCGGTTTAAGAAGTATTTTGATTTGAATATGACACTGAGGTCTTCTGCAACATGTGACTTTGAAAGGGATTATTTTAAAATCAATGAACAATTCAATTTTCGACAGAACATTGCAGTATTTGAGGGAACAATTTTGATTAGAATCGAATGGGATGGGCGTTATGGCATAAGAAAATGCATCGTCGGATCAAATTTTAAAAGGGTCACAATATTCAATAAGAACTCTGTTGGTGTGGAAACGGCGAAACCTATCTATATGAGGATGTACGTACTAGACCTGTCAAAATTCTACATGTACCAATTCTGTTATGAGCTTGTGAAAACTCATTTCCCTGATCCTAAATTACTTGATATTTATACATACAGCCAGTCTCAACTAGCTGACGTTATTGTGCTTGATAGTTTCTGGGTGTAGCATGAGGAGATTGCACGTTTCCGAGGCACGAAAATTTCACCAGAGTCGAAATTAACTAAACTCCAGCGTTAATTAAACAAACTAAGACAGATTTAGATATAGGGAGACTTACTGATATACTGGTTACTACCCATCTTCCACACGGAGCACGTCCATATCTCACAACTGACTTCTAGTATCAGCCGCACGCAGTTGACGTCAACAAGTGTATGGGCCTGAAGATGACGTTGTTACAACGTTGAAACTAGTTGCCAAAATAAAATTGACATCTTAAATACAGCTGGAGGAATTTCTTCATTTTTAATATAAATTTATACCAGCTGACGTCCCACTGTCCTCCATTTCAACTATGGATGTACGAAGATTTATCAAAAACGTATCTGACAAACAGCTTCCAGGTGCCGTCTGTGGCTGACACTGTCGCTGAGCCAGATGCCGTCGCTTGTCCTGATACAGAGGTAACCTCTTAGTTTTGAAGTTCCGGACAACCACAGAGTGTGGGATTATTGATAGTTGGGAGCTCCAACGTTAGGCGCGTTATGAGGCCTCAGGGACATGGCTGCCAAGAAGGGTAAGAAAATCAATGTGCGCTCCATGTGCATACCGGGAGGAGTCATTCCAGATGTGGAATGGGTCCTCCCGCATGCCATGAAGAGCACAAGGTGCAACCTACTGCAGGTGGTGGCTCACGTCGGTACCAATGATGTGTGACCCTTTGGATCAGAAGAGATTCCATCTGGTTTCGAGTGGCTAACAGAAGTGGTAAAGGCTGTCAGTCTTGTTTGCGAGATGAAAGCAGTGCTGACCATTTGCAGCATAGTCGACAGGACCGATTGTGGATCTCTGGTACAGAGACGAGTGGAGGGACTGAATCAGAGGCTCAGACGGTTCCGCGACCGTGTAGGCTGCAGAATCCTCGACTTGCGCCAAAGGGTGGTTGGGTTTAGGGTTCCGCTGAATAGGTCAGGAGTCCACTACACGCAGGAGGAGGCTAGATGGGTAGCACGGGCTGTGTGTCGTGGACTGGGCGATTTTTTAGGTTAGAGGGTCTCGGGGAAACACAAAAAAGGCTTCAGTCACAAAGGGTGCAGCCCGAACAGAGGAAGAACGTACGCAGATACAGTAAGTATCGGTATAACAATTGTAAATTGTCGTAGCTGTGTTGGGAAAGTACCAGAGCTCCAAGCGCTAATAGAAAGCACTGATGCTCAAATTGTTATAGGCACTGAAAGGTAGTTAAAACCGGAGATAAGCTCAGCCGAAATTTTTACGAAGAACATAATGGTGTTCCCAAAGGATAGGCTAAACACGGTTGGCGGTGGCGCGGTTGTTGCTGTTAGAAGTAGTTTACCTTGTCTCAAAATTGAAGTAGATAGTTCCTGTGTGTTAATATGGGCAGAGGTCATTGTTGGCAACCGGAATAAAATAGTAATTGGATCCTTTTACCGACCTCCCAATTCAGAGGATACAGTTGCTGAAAAGTTCAAAGATTTCGAACACATACCCGACTCATACGATTATAGTTGGTGGTGGCTTTAGTTTACCCTCGATATGTTGGCGAAAAACATGTTTAATTCTCGAGGTACGCATAAAACATCATCCGAAATTGTGCTAAACACATTCTCTGAAAATTATTTCGAGCAGTTAGTTCGTGAGCCTACGCGAATAGTAAAAGGTTGTGAAAACACACTTAACCTCTTAGCAACAAATGATCCTGAGTTAATAACGAGCATCAAAACGGATACAGGGATTAGTAAACACATGGTTGGCATAACGAGATAGAAAATAGTAACCCCCAAATCCTCCAAAAATAAAGGAAAAATATAACTATTCAAAAAAACAGATAAAAATTCGCTTCACGCCTTCCTGAGAGACGATCTCCACTCCTACCAAATTAACAGTATAAGTGTAGCCCCGATGTGGCTTGAATTCAAAGAAATAGTATCGGCAGAAATTGAGAGATTTAACCAAGTAGATTACCGAACGACGAAACTGTTCCTCCTTGGTGCACAAAACGGGTCACAACACTGTTGCAGAAACAACGAAACAAACATGCCAAATTTAAACATACTCAAAATCCCCAAGATTGGCGATCTTTTACAGAAGCGCTTTCCGAAATGCCTTCACAAAAGAAGACGGAGTAAATATTCCAGAATTCGAATCAAGAACAGCCGTCAACACAAGTAACGTAGAAGTAAATATCCTAAGAGTAGTGAAGCAACTTAGATCACTTACTAAAAGCAAGTGTTCGGTCTAGACTGTCTACCAATTAGCTTCCTTTCAGAGTATGCTGATGCAATAGTTCCATGGTAAACAAATACAACCGTTCGCTCGACGAAAGACCCCTACTCAAAGAATGGAAAATTGCACCGGTCACACCAATATTCAAGAAAGGTAATAGGGGTACTCCACTAAATTACAGACCCAATCATTAAATTCGATATGCAGCAGGATTTTGGAACATATATTGTATTCGAACATTATGAATTACCTCGAATAAAACGGTCTATTGACACACAGTCGACATGGATTTAGAAAACATCGTTCTTGTGAAACACAACTAGCTCTTAACTTGTACGAAGTGTTGAGTATTATTAGCAAGGGATTTCAGATTGATTCCGTATTTCTGGATTTCGAGAAGGCTTTTGAGACTGTCCCACACAAGCGGCTTGCAGTTCACTACTGGCCATTAAAATTGCTACACCAAGAAGAAATGCAGATGATAAACGGGTATTCATTGGACAAATATATTATACTAGAAATGACATGTGATTACATTTTCACGCAAACAGAGCTTGGATGGCGTGTACAGGTACAGCTGCCTATGCAGCTTCAACACGCTACCGCAGGTCATCAAGAGTAGAGACTGGCGTAAAGTGACGAGGCAGTTGCTCGGCCACCATTGACCAGACGTTTCCAATTGGTGAGAGATCTGGAGAATGTGCTGGCCAGGGCGGCAGTTGAACATTTTCTGCATCCAGAGAGGCCCGTACAGGACCTGAAACATGTGGTCGTGCATTATCCTGATCAAGTTTAGGGTTTCACAGGGATCGAATGAAGGGTAGAGACACGGGTCGTAACACATCTAAAATGTAACGTCCACTGTTCAAAGAGCCGTATCACGCCAGGTGATACGAATACACTCTTCCAATGTGCGTTCACCGCGATGTCGCCAAACACCGATGCAACCGTCATGATGATGTAAACAGAATCTGGATTCATCCGAAAAAATGACGTTTTGTCATTCGTGCATCTACATCTACATCTACATCTACATCTACATCTACATCTACATCTACATCTACATCTACATGACTACTCTGCAATTCACATTTAAGTGCTTGGCAGAGGGTTCATCGAACCACAATCATACTATCTCTCTACTATTCCACTCCCGAAAAGCGCGCGGGAAAAACGAACACCTAAACCTTTCTGTTCGAGCTCTGATTTCTCTTATTTTATTTTGATGATCACTCCTACCTATGTAGGTTGGGCTCAACAAAATATTGTCGCATTCGGAAGAGAAAGTTGGTGACTGAAATTTCGTAAAAAGGTCTCGCCGCGACGAAAAACATCTTTGCTGTAATGACTTCCATCCCAACTCGTGTATCATATCTGCCACACTCTCTCCCCTATTACGTGATAATACAAAACGAGCTGCCCTTTTTTGCACCCTTTCGATGTCCTCCGTCAATCCCACCTGGTAAGGATCCCACACCGCGCAGCAGTATTCTAACAGAGGACGAACGAGTGTAGTGTAAGCTGTCTCTTTAGTGGACTTGTTGCATCTTCTAAGTGTCCTGCCAATGAAACGCAACCTTTGACTCGCCTTCCCCACAATATTATCTATGTGATCCTTCCAACTGAAGTTGTTCGTAATTTTAACAACCCAGGTACTTAGTTGAATTGACAGCCTTGAGAATTGTACTATTTATCGAGTAATCGAATTCCAACGGATTTCTTTTGGAACTCATGTGGATCATCTCACACTTTTCGTTATTTAGCGTCTACTGCCACCTGACACACCATACAGCAATCTTTTCTAAATCGCTTTGCAACTGATACTGGTCTTCGGATGACCTTACTAGACGGTAAATTACAGCATCATCTGCGAACAATCTAAGAGAACTGCTCAGATTGTCACCCAGGTCATTTATATACACTCCTGGAAATGGAAAAAAGAACACATTGACACCGGTGTGTCAGACCCACCATACTTGCTCCGGACACTGCGAGAGGGCTGTACAAGCAATAATCACACGCACGGCCCAGCGGACACACCAGGAACCGCAGTGTTGGCCGTCGAATGGCGCTAGCTGCGCATCATTTGTGCACCGCCGCCGTCAGTGTCAGCCAGTTTGCCGTGGCATACGGAGCTCCATCGCAGTCTTTAACACTGGCAGCATGCCGCGACAGCGTGGACGTGAACCGTATGTGCAGTTGACGGACTTTGAGCGAGGGCGTATAGTGGGCATGTGGGAGGCCGGGTGGACGTACCGCCGAATTGCTCAACACGTGGGGCGTGAGGTCTCCACAGTACATCGATGTTGTCGCCAGTGGTCGGCGAAAGGTGCACGTGCCCGTCGACCTGGGACCAGACCGCAGCGACGCACGGATGCACGCCAAGACCGTAGGATCCTACGCAGTGCCGTAGGGGACCGCACCGCCACTTCCCAGCAAATTAGGGACACTGTTGCTCCTGGGGTATCGGCGAGGACCATTCGCAACCGTCTCCATGAAGCTGGGCTACGGTCCTGCACACCGTTAGGCCGTCTTCCGCTCACGCCCCAACATCGTGCAGCCCGCCTCCAGTGGTGTCGCGACAGGCGTGAATGGAGGGACGAATGGAGACGTGTCGTCTTCAGCGATGAGAGTCGCTTCTGCCTTGGTGCCAATGATGGTCGTATGCGTGTTTGGCGCCGTGCAGGTGAGCGCCACAATCAGGACTGCATACGACCGAGACACACAGGGCCAACACCCGGCATCATGGTGTGGGGAGCGATCTCCTACATTGGCCGTACACCTCTGGTGATCGTCGAGGGGACACTGAATAGTGCACGGTACATCCAAACCGTCATCGAACCCATCGTTCTACCATTCCTAGACCGGCTAGGGAACTTGCTGTTCCAACAGGACAATGCACGTCCGCATGTATCCCGTGCCACCCCACGTGCTCTACAAGGTGTAAGTCAACTACCCTGGCCAGCAAGATCTCCGGATCTGTCCCCACATTGAGCATGTTTGGGACTGGATGAAGCGTCGTCTCACGCGCTCTGCACGTCCAGCACGAACGCTGGTCCCACTGAGGCGCCAGGTGGAAATGGCATGGCAAGACGTTCCACAGGACTACATCCAGCATCTCTACGATCGTCTCCATGGGAGAATAGCAGCTGCATTGCTGCGAAAGGTGTATATACACTGTAGTAGGGCCGACATTGTGCATGCTCTGTTGCCTGTGTCTATGTGCCTGTGGTTCTGTCAGTGTGATCATGTGATGTATCTGACCCCAGGAATGTGTCAATAAAGTTTCCCCTTCCTGGGACAATGAATTCACGGTGTTCTTATTTCAATTTCCAGGAGTGTAGATGAGGAACAGCAGAGGTCCCAGGACGCTTCCCTGGGGAACACCTGATATCACTTCAGTTTTACTCGATCATTTGCCGTCTATTACTACGAACTGCGACCTTCCTGACAGGAAATCACGAATCCAGTCGCACAACTGAGACGATACCCCAGAGGTCCGCAGCTTGATTAGAAGTCGCTTGTGAGGAACGGTGTCAAAAGCTTTCCTGAAATCTAGAAATACGGAATCAACTTGAGATCCCCTGTTGATAGCGGCCATTACTTCGTGCGAATAAAGAGCTAGCGTGCACCCAGGTTCGTCGTTGAGTACGCCATCGCAGGCGCTCCTGTCTGTGATGCAGCATCAAGGTTAACCGTAGGCATGGTCTCCGAGCTGATAGTGCATGTTGTTGCAAACGTCGTCTAACTGTTCGTGCAGATCGTTGTTGTCTTGCAAACGTCCCCATATGTTGACTCAGGGATCGAGACGTGGCTGCACGATCCGTTACAGCCACGCGGATAAGATGCCTGTCATCTCGACTGATAGTGATACCAGGCTGTTGGGATCCAGCACGGCGTTCCGTATTACCCTCCTGAACCCACCGATTCCATATTCCGCTAACAGTCATAGGATCTCGACCAACGAGAGCAGCAATGTCGCGATAGGCTACAATCCGACCTTTATCAAAGTCGGAAAGGTGATGGTACGCATTTCACCTCCTTACACGAGTCATCACAACAACGTTTCACCAGGCAGGGCCGGTCAATTGCTGTTTGTGTATGAGAAATCGGTTGGAAACTTTCCTCATGTTAGCCACCGGCGCCAACGTTGTGTAAATGCTCTGAAAAGCTAATCGTTTGCATATCAGAGCATCTTCTTCCTGTCTATTAAATTTCGCGTCTGTAGCACGTCATCTTCGTGGTGTAGCAATTTTAATGGCCAGCAGTGTATCTGAATGTGTGAGCCTGAACACAGCCCTAGAAAATTACAAATTTTTCACAAAGTGAAAGATTTAATTTTACGTACATATCGAGTAAAAACTACACAATAGCCCAACTACGCAATCACGAAACTGTAAACAGTGTCGTGTTTTGTTGTACTTGCATCGTAAATTCTACAAAAAGGGAAACGAGAAGCAATTAACTAAGTCCGCATGGGGCCCGCGAGCCTCCTCGTCTTAGCACGGGCAGCATTTGTTATCTGCGTGTCTGGTGTAGCGGTGTTTTGTTTACGGAAACTGCGTAGAATTGTGATTAAAGTCAGGGAAGTTATTAGGTAACTGAAAACAATCCACCACTTTCATTTAACGTGCCACTTGCCGGTATTCCGCAGCGCTAAAGGCGTGAGCGGCCTGCTCGCCAACAATGTGAGCCCTGCATCAAATGCACCACGTGCCCTCGGCCGCTCGTTTGTCGGCGGCGGGCTTGTCCCGCAGCCGCCTCATTGTTAGCTTTGTGGTGTCAGTGTGTCAATCGTGAACTAAGTTTCGGTGCCCCTGAGGGGTCGTCGCGTATTGAGTGTATTTGTGCTCATATTAGGATATAACTGTTAGTGGAATAAATAACGTCTGATGTACCCTCAAGAACAGTGACTAAGAGGAAAATATATGAAGAGAAAAGAAGTTTCCAAGAAATATGGGAATAAGAGTTTTCCTTTATAAGTGGACACAAAAAAGGTACTGCTACTTGCTTAATATGCCGGGATACGATTTTGGGACTGAAGAGATACAATTTATTTCACCACTACACATGTAAGTACAGTTCATTTACAGCAGCTTTTCCTTTGAATCCAAATGAAGGAAAGGAAAAAAAAATGCTAATCTAAAATCTACCATTCGTCGTCAATAAAACGTTATGTTAGCAGCAGCTGGGCAAAGTGAGGCTGTCACAAGAGCATCATACCAAGTATGTAATATTCTGGCAAAAAATATGGAAGCATCCCTGATGCTGAATTAGTGAAGCAATGTATGATGACTGTTTCTGAAACTTTGTTTCAAAATTTCTCCAACAGTTAACAAATATCAGCTGAAATAAATAAACTCACACTTTCAGAATCTGCCTGTCAACGTCGTACAGACGATATTTCAAAATATATGTTTTAGACAATAATTGATAAAGTCAAACTATGCAAATACTTCAGTCTTGCATATGATTCCAGTACAGATTTATTATCGGTTTCTGAGGTTTCTTTATTTGTGCGTTACTGTACAAATGATGGGGTAATAGAGGAAGATTTTCTTTAGCAATTATAACTATGAAAGGTCGCACAAAAGGATGTGATTTTGTGGATGCAATTAAAGAATTTGTAAAAAAATGACTTATTTGTGACCAAATTAATATCAGTATGTTCAGATGGTTGTCCGTCAATGACGGGCGTCAACAGTGTTTTGATAGCACTGACTAAGAAGGAATGGAATTTGCCAAATTTACTCTCCATCCACTGCTTACTGCATCAAGGAAGTTTAACATGTCAAATTTCAGATACCAAATTGAAGAATGTTATGCAAACGGTTATAAGCGTTATAAATTTAATTCGTGTCTGTGAACTTAATCACCAAACATTTAAAGAACTTCTACAGGAACTGCCAACTTGTTACAGTGATGTTCTCCTACATACTGCTGTCAAATAGATAAGCAAAGGAAAAGTGCTAGAACGGTTTGTCAATTTGAAATCTGAAATTATTTTTTTCTTACAACGAAGTGGCAAAAATTATCCTGAACTTGACTTTGATGAATGGTGGATACTTACAGCTTTTTTGACCGATATTACACAAAAATTCAACATACTTAACTTGGAATTACAAGGACCAAACAAGACAATTGGGGAAATGACTAACAAAACATTTGCATTTGAAGACAGACTGCAATTATGTATAAATGAACTCGAAGTAAAAGATCTGTTTAATTTTCCAACTGTTACTATGCTCCGATCACGCTTAACTATCGCCAAAACTATTTACCAAAACATGAAATAATATTTGGAAGCCTGTTTGGAAGAAATAAAAAACGGATTTGCAGATGTTAGAAATATTCGAAGCTGTTTCATTCTCGTAGAAATTTGCTAAATGAAATAACCGAACTTCAGCATGACAGACACCATACAGCTGTGTTTATAGAACATCGTGAAACACAACAGTACACTGAATTTTGGAAATGTGTGCCTGACAATTATAAAAATTTACGAGACTGTACACAGTTCATTTTAACACTATTTCTTTTAAATTACCTTTGTGAAGCTTCTTTTTCAAAAACTAAGTACCTGAAAAAAATATCGGAATCGGTTGTCCAGTCATTTAGAAGACGCAAAGAGGATTGCATGCAGCCCAAACGACGGAGATATAGACGACATAGCCAAGAAAGTTCAACATCACAAGTCACATTAATGAAAAATTATATATATTATAATATTATATATATTATAATATTATATATATTATAATGAATAAAAAATAAGATTCAATAAGTGTCCTGTAGCTTTCTTGTATAGCCTGTTGCATGTGCAGTGCATTTGTCCTTCTCTTATTTTTTAAATTTCTTATTTATTTCTACATTTTTTGAAAGTTTGAGATTAATGCAATTGTAATAAAGTTTTTGTGGCCATTTGAATAATGTAATATAATATTTTAATAATACTTCTATCTCATCTTGCATGAAAGTACATTAAAATAAATTTGAGGAACAAAATACACTGATCCCAGATCTGTTTTTGGTAGTCGCTCAAAATTTCTAATTCGCTTCCTTCCTTTCACCCTTCATATGTTCCTGCCTAGCTACATGAATATTGTAAGATATGCAAGTCATGCGAATTTTATTTTTACAGAGATAATCAAACTGGAATGAATTAGTCAGAGGCACTGTATGCTTTTTTCCAGTTTATTGAAATTTGATCAGCAGCATTTTATGCAGTTTCCAACACTCGTAAACACGGTGACAGTAATTCTGTAAAAAGTCTGTGAATGGCACATGTCATCATTGACTCATGCTACCTCAACGATTATTCCAGTCGGTCTGAGCACTCGACTCCTGTGAAGACTGACTAAAAATGTAAGTCTTGAAAACGTGACAACTACTCGTATGTCTCCTACGAATATATCCCTCATAAACTAATAGTTGTCCAACCTAAGTAAAAATTGCGATCATACCGTGGTTCTCTCTGTCTCTCGGACTGTCTGGGGTCGGGAGGCACGTAACCCCGTGTCCATCTCCCCCTCCCTCCCTTTTCATGAACCCAATGATCTGCAATGAGGACATAACAACGTTTCCGCCCGCAACTGCTGAGATTAATTTTCATCATCTAGAAATCGAAGTAGGAATACATTGTGTTTGATGATGATGAAATGGAAATAGGAAAACAATTAAAACCGTTGAAAAATCAAAAATTCAGTGAAAATAAAGGTGAAGATTAATTTTCTGTTAATAGCTGCTGCATAATCCGTCTGCTGTAATTTGTGATATACGTACGAAACCTGCTGATGAACTGAAACCACCTCTAGTGCGGCATGTACCTTTTTTTTCAGCCAGTTTGGTACAAAGTTTATACATGGCTGGAATACAGTAGACTATTATGAGTGATGTTGTCTGTCGATGTTTCCGTCCCAAAACTCAAGGCAAAGAAAAAGCAAATTGAATGGTTTAGTAGGTGAAGTTTTGACTAATTGGAAAACAGTGACAGAGTCTAAGTCTGGCTTTTAGCAGCATGGGAACAAATTTCACACACAAACACTCTGTATCCGCTTGGAAGTCTTTCAAAAATTTAAAAAGTAATTTTAGAGAGAATGCATCAGTTGTTGCTCAGCTAGATGAAACATATGCTCTAGAAGTTCAAGAAAACAGAGGATGCAAAGCAACGACTCCAGATGTACTTCGATACCTCTACATGCACATGACTACTCCGTAATTCGCTATTAAGTGCCTGACAGAAGGATCATCAAACTACCTTCTAGATGTTTCTTTACTTTTCCTCTCTAGAAAAGAGCGCGAGAAAAACGAAAACTTCAATTTTTCCTCGCGCACTCTGATTTCTCTTACTTTATTACAATGATAATTTCTCCCTATTTTGGTGGGAACCAAAAAATATTTTCGGACTGGGAGGGGAAAGTTGAAATTCCGTGAGAAGATCCAGCAGCAACAAAAAACGGCTTTGTTCTAATGGGTGCAAAAATAATTCGTGCATCATATCGGTGACACTCTCGCCAATATTTCGTGATAACACAAAACGAGTTTTGTTATTTGGGCAGTAAAATAACTGATGATGGCCGAAGCAGAGAGTATGTAAAATGCAGACTCGCAATGGCAAGCAAAGTGTTTCTGAAGAAGAGAAATTTTTCGACATTGAATGTAGATTTTAGTGTTAGGAAGTCTTTTCTGAAGTTATGTGTATGGAGCAGGAAGTGAAACACGGACGATAAACAGTTTACACAAGAAGAGACTACAAGATCTTGAAATGGTAGGACACATTCTGAGACAAGAAGTGATTACCAATTTAGTATTGTCAAGTGTGAGGGAGAATAAGAGATGAATACCGTAAGAAGATTCAGAAGGATGTAGGTTGCAGTAGTTACTACGAGTTGAAGAATCTTGCACAAGATAGATTAACATGGACAGCTGCATCAGACCAGTCTTCGGACTGAAGACCGTGTAGCGTCGCCAGTTGTCCGAGCGAACTTTTGTTTTAAGATAGCTTGCTGTATGTAACTTCGGGGGCTGACATCTAGCGGCCTACCCGGGAGGCACAAGTGCATATGTCACTGCCTGCCGTGGGGAAGTTATTATTCAATGTCTCTTACTGAACGCATACATTCACCACCTATAAGAATCTAAATAAAGGATAGTATTTTTTGTGTAATCGCTTTCAAAATCTGTATACTGCACTTTGTTATTAATAGAAAGGTGGTGTGAACATCTCAGTTTTCTATCGGGCATATTTTCGGAGATAGAAAAATTTACTTTAAAGTTAGGGAAAAATTTACTTTAAAGTTAGAAAAAACTACACTTAAGAAAGGAAATTCAGCTGGGAACATGCATGACTTGTTTTTGGTTTTCAATTGAAATACTCACCTGCAGTATCAGGGTATAGAATTATTTAACTGAAATTTAATTTAAAAATTTCAAATACGTTACAACTTTCGTAGTATGAAATCTAGAATAACTTCAGAAGGAACTATTAAAATCAATATTTATTTTATTATGAGTTATTTCAGCTTGTGAGTAAATGAGAGTGTGTGTGTGGGACATTCGTCAAATTTCAATATTGCACTATATACCGTCTTAAGTAACCTGCAAGAGCTACACAGGCCTGTCGTGGGAAAATGATCCTAGAGGATTTACCCACTTTGCTGATGATGTATGTCTAGGTCTGATGGCTATCGTAATACAGCAGCCAGAAAGTCAGCTGGAGTAAAATCTGTATCTAAAGAATATTTCCAGAATCATTGTCTTCTCGTTTTCGATTATTAAACATTACTTTAACATATGCATGTCAGATTGACGCAAACACGTCTGTGTATAAGGACTGGTGCAGGCCAGTTTTGGCTCGAGTATGATCATGAACGAGTATTCTGATTGGCCGTCAGTATGGTCAGCCAATCAGAATTGAGACGGCTCCGCTCGTTGCCTGATGGTTATACTGGGAGTGATACTGCAAGAAGGGATTCGCTCACTAGCTTATACTAGGAGTGAAAGGGAGTCGCTATCTAGCTTTGGAAGCGGATGGTCATGTAACTAGTGCCAGTAAAAATAATGTGTCAGATGAAGAATTACTTAGTGTTTGAGTTATTCGTGAGCTAAGCCGACAGCAGTTGATGTTGAGGACTTCTTGGCGAAAATTCAGAGGTTTTGAATAAATCTGTTGGACAGATATTTGCGTGTGACATATTGGCCTACATAGAATCCGTGTGAGCATTTTTGGAGAGCAGTTTCTTTTTTATTAATCCACAAGAAGGACTGAATGTAATAACTCATATTAGTGGTGAAATTAATGACTGTGAAAACGTTGTTTAATTTGGGTCGGGTTTGGACAGATTTTTGGCTGCTGTGTGTGTGAAATGTGTGTATGAATCGTGAAATGGAAGGAAATAGCCAATAGTTTAAATGTGGACTGAATAGCAACTTTTCTTTCGTTATCAAGGACAAAATAAACATAATTGTGTGCAAATATAGGACTTTATTTTCCTGAAGCAAATTCATTTCCTTACTGTTCGATAAAATTGGGTGACAGTATTTCTACAGAACTTTCTTTCATAACTAGAGTTGTGCGGCCTTAGTAATTGTAGATATTAGATGGTGTTGCCGAGTGAAGGGACATTGGGCAGACGCCGTTATGAGGCAGGTGAATTTTAATTTGCAGCCTGCACAGTGACAACGACGAATAGACACGTGAAAGTAAACCCCGACCCGCCGCAAAAAAAAACCTATTGTAGGACAATAGACACGTGTACTAATGAATTGTAGTTGGAGTGCAGCAGCAACGAACTCGAGTGCAAAGTTACTAGTGTAGTGTACCATGAAACGAGAACAACAGATGGTGCGCTGTAGCAGACGACGTGCCGACAACTGACGATCGGCAGTGCTGCATTAAACAAACCAGACGAGTGGGAGCAGTTGGTATCCTTGGCGGAAGGGGTGACCCGTGTTCTGGATAGACATGGGCAGAGCCTCGTGTACGGAAACGCGGTACCATCTCGCTGTGTCACCAACATGAAGGAAAACAAAAGTAGTGTTAGAATTTTGTGTGTGCCTGTGTGCCAAGAAACTTTGCAAAATGGCTGAAAATAATCAGGCGATAGTAAAGGAGAGACAGGGGGTAAATTTTGGGATTATAAAAGATGAAAATGATTCCATGATTGATAATTTCAGTTTTGATGTGTCACAAACAAATGTTAGTAATAGTTTGCCAGATTCACTGCATGTTACTTGTGTGACTGATAGTGAACAAAACATGATGGGAGACGAAGTTGAAAATATACGTGTAACTGTAAAAGAAATAACACAGCCTTGTGAACCAAAAGATAGTGTTTCAGATATGTCTGTGAATATTCTCAAACATATGAAGGGGATGAGTTCAGATATAAAATCTTCATTAAGTTCTGATATTGACACAAAAATTCATAAAATGAGGTCTAATACCGACATTAAAATGAATAAAATGGGTAGTGACAATTAAACTTTCTTAAGTTCTGAAATAAATGTGTTACGCAGCACGTCATTCTCAATGGAGAGAAGTCTTCCGAAGTAAGAGTGATTTCAGGTGTGCCGCAGGGGAGTGTCATAGGACCGTTGCTATTCACAATATACATAAATGACCTGGTGGATGACATCGGAAGTTCACTGAGGCTTTTTGCAGATGATGCTGTGGTGTATCGAGAGGTTGCAACAATGGAAAATTGTACTGAAATGCAGGAGGATCTGCAGCGAATTGACGCATGGTGCACGGAATGGCAATTGAATCTCAATGTAGCGAAGTGTAATGTGATGCGAATACATAGAAAGATAGGTCCCTTATCATTTAGCTTCAAAATAGCAGGTCAGCAACTGGAAGCAGTTAATTCCATAAATTATCTGGGAGTACGCATTAGGAGTGATTTAAAATGGAATGATCATATGAAGTTGATCGTCGGTAAAGCAGATGCCAGACTGAGATTCATTGGAAGAATCCTAAGGAAATGCAATCCGACAACAAAGGAAGTAGGTTACAGTACGCTTGTTCGCCCAATGCTTGAATACTGCTCAGCAGTGTGGGATCCGCACCAGGTAGGGTTGATAGAAGAGATAGAGAAGATCCAACGGAGAGCAGCGCGCTTCGTTACAGGATCATTTAGTAATTGCGAAAGCGTTACGGAGATGATAGATAAACTCCAGTGGAAGACTCTGCAGGAGAGACGCTCAGTAGCTCGGTACGGGCTTTTGTTAAAGTTTCGAGAACATACCTTCACCGAAGAGTCAAGCAGTATATTGCTCCCTCCTACGTATATCTCGCGAAGAGACCATGAGGATAAAATCAGAGAGATTAGAGCCCACACAGAAGCATACCGACAATCCTTCTTTCCACGTACAATACGAGACTGGAATAGAAGGGAGAACCGATAGAGGTACTCAGGGTACCCTCCGCCACACACCGTCAGGATGTAAATGTAGATGTAGATAGATGTAGATAGATGTAGACATACTGAAGTTGATCAGGGGTTTACTAACATGTCAAAAGAAATGGAAGAGAGGATGGAAGATAAAATTTCGAATTTGAGGTATACTTGGAAAATGATATGACTTTGTTCAGTGTGATTTCCCTAAATCACTCTAGGCAAATGCCGGGATGGTTCCTCTGAAAGGGTACGGCCGACTTCCTTCCCCATCCTTCCCTACTCCGATGAGACCGATGACCACGCTGTCTGGTCTCCTTCCCCAAACCAACCAACCTTGTTCAGTAATAATGTGAAATGTGAACTTAATCAGATAAAACGAGAATGTAACCAGGCTGTTGTAACAGTAAAATATGAATTGACTGTTCAGATTAAGCAAGCTGCTGAGGATAGCAAACAATTGGAAGAGCAAATAAATTCAGAACTAAATAAAGTTCATTTACACGTTCAGAATATAAAAAAACACTGTAAGGATAGCCATGTAGCATTAGAAAGTCAAGTTAAACGTGAAAAAGATGTGTGTTCTAAGTTGGGTATGTAAGTGGTTAGTAAAATTACTAACACAGAAACTGTTGTTGTGGTTTTCAGTCCTGATACTGGTTCGATGCAGCTCTCTATGCTACTCTATCCCGTGCAAGCTTCTTCATCTCACAGTACCCACTGCAACCTACATCCTTCTGAATTTGTTTGTGGTATTCATCTTTTGGTCTCCCTCTACGATTTTTACCCTCCACGCTGCCCTCCAATACAAAATTGGTGATCCCTTGATGCCTCAGAACATGTCCTACCAACCGAACCCTTCTTCTAGTCAAGCTGTGTCACAAACTCCTCTTCTCCCCAATTCTATTAAATACTTTCTCATTAGTTATGTGATCTACCCATCTAATCTTCAGCGTTCTTCTGTAGCACCACATTTCGAAAGCTTCTATTCTCTTCTTGTCTAATCTATTTATCGTCAGTGTTTCACTTCCATACATGGCTACACTCCATACAAATACTTTCAGAAATCACTCCCTGACACTTAAATCAATACTCCATGCTAGCAAATTTCTCTTCTTCATAAGCGTTTTCGTTGCCATTGCCAGTCTACATTTTATATCCTCTCTACTTCGACCATCATCAGTTATTTTGCTCCCCAAATACAAAACTCCTTTACTACTTTGTCTCATTTCCTCATCTAACTCCCTCATCATCACCCAACTTAATTCGACTACATTCCATTATCCTTGATTTGGTTTTGTTGATGTTCATCTTACATCCTCCTTTCAAGTCACTGCCCATTCCGTTCAACTGCTCTTCCAAGTCCTTTGCTGTCTCTGACAGAATTGCAATGTCATCGGCGAACCTCAAGGTTATTATTTCTTCTCCATGGACTTTAATACCTACTCCAAATTTTTATTTTGTTTCTTTTACTGCTTGTTCAGTACACAGATTAAATAACATCGGGTGGAGGCTACTCAGTTCCCAACCACTGCTTCCCTTTCATGTCTCTCGACTGTTACAACTACCATCTGGTTTCTGTACAAATTATAAATAGCATTTCGCTCCCTGTATTTCACCCCTGCCACCTTCAGAATTGGAAAGAGAGTATTCCAGTCCACATTGTCAAACGCTTTTTCTAAGTCTACAAATGCTAGAAATTTAGGTTTGCCTTTCCTTAAACTATCTTATAAAATAAATTGTAGGGTCAGAATTGCCTCATGTGTTCCAATATTTCTACGGAATCCAAACTGATCTTCCCCGATGTCGGCTTCTACCAGTTTTTCCATTTGTCTGTAAAGAATTCACGTTAGTATTTTGCAGCTGTGACTGATTAAAGTGATAGTTCGGTAATTTTCACATCTGCCAACACCTGCTTTCTTTGGGATTGGAATTATTATATTCATCTTGAAGTCTGAGGGTATTGCGCTTGTCTCATACATCTTGCTCACCAGATGGTAGTGTTTTACCAGGACTGGCTCTCCCAAGGCTGTCAATAGTTCAAATGGAATGTGGTCTACTCCCGGGGCCTTGTTTCGACTCAGGTCTTTCAGTACTCTGTCAAACTCTTCACGCAGTATTGTATTTCCCATTTCATCTTTATCTACATCTTCTTCCATTTCCATTATATTGCCCTCAAGTACATCGCCCTTGTATAGACCATCTAGATACTCCTTCCACTTTCCTGCTTTCCCTTCTTTGCTTAGAACTTGGTTTTAATCTGAGCTCTTGATATTCATACAAGTGGTTCTCTTTTCTCCAAAGCTCTCTTTAATTTTCCTGTAGGCAGTATCTATCTTACCCCTAGTGAGATAAGCCTCTACATCTTTACATTTGTCCTCTAGCCACCCCTGATTAGCCATTTTGCACTTCATGTCGATCTCATTGTTGAGACGTTTGTATTCCTTTTTTCCTTCCTCATTTACTGCATTTTTATATTTTCGCCTTTCCTCAATTACATTCAATATTTCTTCTGTTACCCAAGGATTTCTACTAGCCCTCGTCTTTTTACCTACTTGATCCTCTGCTGCCTTCACTACTTTATCTCTCAAAGTTACCCATTCTTCTTCTACTGTATTTCTTTTCCCCATTCCTGTCAATTTTTCCCTTATGCTCTCCCTGAAACCTCTGGTTTAGTCAGTTTATCCAGGGAGGTAGGATTCAACAGACGAGAAGTGGTGCAGGATTTGTTACAGGAGCCTGAGACTGTAATCAGGAGAGAGTATGTAGGACAACCGGTTATTGAAGTAATGATGTTTGAAGAAAAAGTTCCTTGTCTAATTGATACCGGTTCGGATGTGTGTACTGTATCAAAGAATTTTGTAAATGCTCTCCCAAAGAACAAACAAATAGTTGTAATGCCAGTGAGTGGTCTAGACATTATTGTAGCTACTGGAAAAAGTAAGAAAGTGGTTAAACAAGAAGTCCTATTAATCTTAACTGTAAGTGGGGTAGCCATAAAACAGAATTTTGCAGTTATAAATGGACTCCGTGTGGAAATGTTGGTAGCTGCCGACTCCTTGCATAAATATGAAGGATGGGTACATTTTGGGTCCAGTGATGTAATTATAAGAATAAGTGGAAAACCTGCAGTTATTCCATTCACTGGAAAGAGATAGTGTAAACGAAGAACACAGTGACATTCCAATACGATACTGCAGGGCGGCTACATTGATCTAAGGCTATAATAAATATGGTGAAAAAAGAAGTGGATCCTTCTGAGCTAGAGTGTGTCAGAATTAGGATAGAGGAGAAATTAGAGGAACCTGCAGAATTAACTGAAATGCAAAAGAACGATTTAAGACAAATTCTGAATAAATGTTGTGAGGCATTTTCAGATCAGCCTTGATTAGTTCGAAACTACGAATGCTATTTAACAGTGAAAGAAGGTGCACTTTTTTGAAAAAAAACATTTGCCTTTCCAGAAGTTCATAATGAAGCCGTTTGGAACTTAATACAGAAAATGCTCGATTGGGGGATAACTGAAAAGGCTGTTAGTGTATACAATAACCCATTGGTTGTAGTACCTAAGAAGGATCGCTCAAGTAGGCTGGTTTTAGACGCTAGGGCGTTGAATAAGATTGTTTTACCAGAGAGTGACAAGCCCCAAATCACTGAAGAACCATTACAGAAGTTTAAAGGGGCTACATTTTTTTTACTTCTATTGATATTACTTGTGGATAATGGAATCTACCTCTGGCTAAGGAAGCCAGAAAGTATACAGCGTTCCTGTTTGAAGGACGATGTTACCATTATAAGGCTGTGCCTGTTGGGTTGAATATCAGTGCTTGTGCAGTTGTCAGGGCAATGTCTCAGGTTTTAGGTCATCAGTTATTTAGGTGAATTACTGTTTACGTGGACGATGTATTGATTTCGACTCCCACTTGGGGAGAGCACTGTTTGTTGTTAGACAATGTGTTAGGTGCTATAAAAACGGGAGGCATGGTATTGAAGCTAGATAAGACAGAATTTATCAAAAAAGAGATTAAATTCCTGGGACATATAGTGAGCGGGGAAGGAATTATGCACGATCCAAGTAAAATAAATGCTTTTAGGGACTATGCAGCACCGACCACACGTAAGGAACTAAAAGGAATGTTCGGATTTTATTGCAAATTGGTGGCAGGGCAATCCTTCTTTAAGGGAATTGTTGAAAAAAAATGTTCCCTGTAAGTGGACCCCGGAATGTCAAACCGCTTTTGAAAAACTTAAGGAAGCTCTAGTGAACAGCCAGATTTTGAATCATCCTGACTTTTCAAAGCCTTTTTGTTTAGGATCAGGTGCCTGTGGTTACGGTCTGGGGGTAGAATTGATCCGGACTGAGATGGTTGGAGAAGAACAGGTCCACAAAACGATTGCATTTGCAAGTCGATCGTTACAACAAGCGGAGGAAAATTGCAGCGTCTATGAACTGGAAGCTTTAGGGCTTATTTTCGGTTTGAAGAAGTTTGAGCAATACCTGTTAGGACATAAAGTGTTGATTGTTACGGATCATAGTGCTCTAACGTATTTAAATACTAGTCAGGTCAAACATGGTGGACACAGCAAGTGGTCTATGTATTTGCAACAATTTAAGTATGAGATGCAGTGTATAAAAGGGTGCTGAAAACGTAGTGGCAGATGTGCTATCCAGCAGTGTAAAGAATAAAGAGCAGGGGGTGGATCCTAGAAAGAACAGGGACTGTGATGAGATACTGACCGCTGTCACTGAACTACAGGAAGAGGGACCAACTAAATGTATCTGTAAGAACCTTAGACGAGAACAGAATCAGGATGACAATCTTAAATTGGTGAAAAGTAGAATAGGTCACCCCGATTTTCCAAAGCTAGCAGAATATTTCTAAGTTTACAATGATATTCTTTTCAGGAGGAGAAGGAACACTAACGAGGATTGACGTATTTGTTTCCCTGAACAACATATGGATCTGTTAACTGATGTTGTACATAATAAATATGGGCATTATGGAGCACACAAATGCATTGCCAAGCTAAGTGAAGTTGTAACACTTAACAACATGTGACTCAGAGTGCAGAAGAGGCTGCAATACTGTGACAGGTGTCGAAAGGTATGAGCTAGTAATAGAATTATACAAGGACAGATGTACTCTGTGAAACGCCAAAACAAACTAGATTTAGTAGCAATAGATCTTTTCGGCCCACTACCAGTTTCAAAAGGAGGTTGTGAGTATGTGTTCGTACTGGTAGATGGATTTACTAAATACACTCCTGGAAATGGAAAAAAGAACACATTGACACCGGTGTGTCAGACCCACCATACTTGCTCCGGATACTGCGAGAGGGCTGTACAAGCAATGATTACACGCACGGCACAGCGGACACACCAGGAACCGCGGTGTTGGCCGTCGAATGGCGCTAGCTGCGCAGCATTTGTGCACCGCCGCCGTCAGTGTCAGCCAGTTTGCCGTGGCATACGGAGCTCCATCGCAGTCTTTAACACTGGTAGCATGCCGCGACAGCATGGACGTGAACCGTATGTGCAGTTGACGGACTTTGAGCGAGGGCGTATAGTGGGCATGCGGGAGGCCGGGTGGACGTACCGCCGAATTGCTCAACACGTGGGGCGTGAGGTCTCCACAGTACATCGATGTTGTCGCCAGTGGTCGGCGGAAGGTGCACGTGCCCGTCGACCTGGGACCGGACCGCAGCGACGCACGGATGCACGCCAAGACCGTAGGATCCTACGCAGTGCCGTAGGGGACCGCACCGCCACTTCCCAGCAAATTAGGGACACTGTTGCTCCTGGGGTATCGGCGAGGACCATTCGCAACCGTCTCCATGAAGCTGGGCTACGGTCCCGCACACCGTTAGGCCGTTTTCCGCTCACGCCCCAACTTCGTGCAGCCCGCCTCCAGTGGTGTCGCGACAGGCGTGAATGGAGGGACGAATGGAGACGTGTCGTCTTCAGCGATGAGAGTCGCTTCTGCCTTGGCGCCAATGATGGTCGTATGCGTGTTTGGCGCCGTGCAGGTGAGCGCCACAATCAGGACTGCATACGACCGAGGCACACAGGGCCAACACCCGGCATCATGGTGTGGGGAGTGATCTCCTACACTGGCCGTACACCTCTGGTGATCGTCGAGGGGACACTGAATAGTGCACGGTACATCCAAACCGTCAACGAACCCATCGTTCTACCATTCCTAGACCGGCAAGGGAACTTGCTGTTCCAACAGGACAATGCACGTCCGCATGTATCCCGTGCCACCCAACGTGCTCTAGAAGGTGTAAGTCAACTACCCTGGCCAGCAAGATCTCCTGATCTGTCCCCCATTGAGCATGTTTGGGACTGGATGAAGCGTCGTCTCACGCGGTCTGCACGTCCAGCACGAACGCTGGTCCAACTGAGGCGCCAGGTGGAAATGGCATGGCAAGCCGTTCCACAGGACTACATCCAGCATCTCTACGATCGTCTCCATGGGAGAATAGCAGCCTGCATTGCTGCGAAAGGTGGATATACACTGTACTAGAGCCGACATTGTGCATGCTCTGTTGCCTGTGTCTATGTGCCTGTGGTTCTGTCAGTGTGATCATGTGATGTATCTGACCCCAGGAATGTGTGAATAAAGTTTCCCCTTCCTGTGACAATGAATTCACGGTGTTCTTATTTCAATTTCCAGGAGTGTATGTGAAATTTTATCCGCTTAAGAAGGCTAACTCTAAGGTCATTGTAAGTAAACTAGAGAAAGACTATTTTGTCAACATTGGTGTACCAAAAGCCCTTTTGTCAGTTAATGGTCCACAGTTTATATTTAAGAGTTTTGAAGAATGTTTAAGTAAGAAAAACATAGAGCACATCAAAATTTCGCCCTATATTCCACAGGGAAATATGTGTTAAAGAATCATGAAAGAACTTAACCGCCTATGTAGAACATACTGTCATAAGAATCACTCAGTATGGGCTAATTACTTGGGGTACTTTGATGAAGCAATTAATAATTTAAAACACGAAGCCACAGGTTTTACTCCAGAGATTATACCTAACAACATCCTATTTGATTTTGTAGAATTCCCTAAAATTACAGAATTGGCTATGGAAAAAAAGAAGAAGGTAGTGCATGACAATATTAGAAAAGAAGGCGCTGGAAAATAAAAGGAGACATGCTGCGAGAGGTAGTCCAACGAGCTTTGAGTAAGGTGATCTGGTGGTAGTAAAGGCTATGGAAAAATCCAAGAAACTTATGGCTGAAACTAAGAAATTTACAGACGAGTCTGTAGGACCCATAGAGATATAGAGAAACCGCACGCTAATGCCTATAGTCTGGAGTATGTTAAATCACATAAACTATTTGGATTAAGAAACAGAACTGATTTAAAGAGACATTCAGAAAGACGTCCAAAACCGTAGTAACTATACTGGATTACTACCCTATTCACCGTCCTGTCTTATTCCACCTGGGCCGTGTGTCTTGCAGCCGGCCGCGGTGGTCTCGCGGTTCTAGGTGCGCAGTCCGGAACCGTGCGACTGCTACGGTCGCAGGTTCGAATCCTGCCTCTGCATGGATGTGTGCTATGTCCTTAGGTTAGTTAGGTTTAAGTAGTTCTAAGTTGTAGAGGACTAATGACCACAGCAGTTGAGTCCCATAGTGATCAGAGCCATTTTTTGTGTCTTGCACATTGCGGTTAGCACCCGCAGAGTGCCCAGCTGATCGGTTTATTCCTTCAATTTTCGTAAACCAGTCGCCTACCTGTGTCTTTAATCTATGCGTCCTTGCTTCACCCCTTTCGGGAGTGGGGAAGGAACACTTTTCTATCAACCCATTGCAATTCCTTGTATTGCCACTCAGCACTACCAGCGGGTTAATGACCTGTTGAGTGATGTGAACATTGCGGCAGCAATGCTTCCCCCTTTCTTTTCCCTGGCGTGAGGAAGAAGCAGAACCACTTTCCAGCACTGTTTCTTGGTTAAACCATTGACAGCGTACTTAGATGGTCTTCTCATTCTTGTGCAGGCCCTTATATGGACTCATAACGATACCATCAGGGTACAGACTTGTTGAGTGATGAGACTCCTGAAGCAACAGTGCTCTTCCCTCGTATCCTTGGCGTATGTGATGAGCAGAGCAGTTTTTCAACCAAACAGCACAAACTTACATTGTCACATTTGTAATACTAGTGAACTAAGATACTGACCAAACCTAACATAAATATAAATGAGATGACTTGAAAGCCGCAGAGAGGTGGACAAGTGTATTTAATATTTTCAGTAATGTATGTTTTCTTGAATGTAGTGTACCATATGGGTATCAGAGCCACACAAGTTGGCATGAGTCGTGCTTAATGTTTATCTATAAGGACCTTTTTGTATGTACTGTATATATACTGTGGTGTCACCGTCAGACACCACACTTGCTAGGTGGTAGCCTTTAAATCAGCCGCGGTCCGTTAGTATACGTCGGACCCGCTAGTCGTCACTATTAGTGATTACAGACCGAGCGCCGTCACACGGCAGGTCTAGTCTAGAGAGACTCTCTAGCACTCGCCCCAGTTGTACAGCCGACTTTGCTAGCGATGGTTCACTGTCTACATACGTTCTCATTTGCAGAGATGACAGTTTAGCATAGCCTTCAGCTACATCGTTTGCAACGACCTAGCAAGACGCCATATTCATTACTATAAGAACTATCTTCAAGAATGTATTCTGAACAGATATTGTGAATCATGTACCGTCAAGAGCGACGTTCATCATTAATGGATTAAAGTTAAGTATCAAACTAATTATGTCTGCTTTCTGCATTCTCATTCCTTGTCATGTTCCAGACCTCACGTCAGTATAGTTCTTCCCTCCTCACGCTAGCCTGCTTGAGCTGAAATGCGTGTATTTCGGCCTCCACTCGTAACACAGTGTTGGCTCTTCTGCTAACAGAAAATTGGCGACAAGGAGTAAAAACGGTGTTCTTAACTATACTGACATATGTCGTTGCGACTGTCCTGATTTCATTGTGTAATGGCTTCTCCACAATCTCTAGATGTACTGTCCCAATTTTATCGCTTACAGAATTAGCAGATGCTGGTATTACTGGATGCCCTTGGACAGCTCGTCCAGGGTCAACGTGCAATGTAATACGATGCGGCAGCTGCTACTCCACCGCTAACGCAGCTACAACACTCAGTTGCACCGACCTTCAGACCTTTTGATGCTGCACTGGAAAACTGGAGTGTGTGGTCACACCAATTTGGATTTCATCTCGCCGCCTACAGAATTCATGGTAATGAGCGGCAGCCTTTTCTTTTGTCGTCCGACGGTGTGCAAAGCTACCGTGTGATAGTCAAATTATTTCCCCGATGCGACGTAGCAACTCTGTCCTACGAAGAAATTTTGTCTGCATTAGATGAATATTTCAAACAATCAGTCAATGTAGTTGCGAAACGGTATACCTTCTTTCACACAAAACGTATGCCAGGTCAGACTAATCGGGAGTGGATTGCAACCTTGCAAGGCCTTACTAGGGATTGTGCTTTTGAGTGTCAACGTGGACTCCCTTATTCAGATACTATGGTACGTGACGAAATTGCACAGAACGTTTCGTATGTTCGTATAAGGGAACAGATTTTGAAACTAGTCAATCCCTCCCTTCAACAAGTGATGGACATATTGGATCGACAGGACACACTTGACTTTGCTCAGGAATCATTTGAAACTTCGCCAGCCCTGTGTCAGGTTAGCCGGCCCGCCGGGCGAGCTGCACGGAGAAGTAAACAGCCCTCGCGCCCGGCCGCGCCGCTGCCGCCAAGCTCTCAGCCTGTAAGTAGGCTGTTTAGGTTTTCTTATTGGTAACGCCGCCGCCACGTAGCGCTCTGTATGAAAATCACTGGCTGTGCCGTGTGCAGTCTGTGGCTGGTTGGCATTGTTGTAATACTCGCCATTGTAGTGTCGGGCAGCGGCAGCTGGATGCTAACAGCGCGTAGCGTTGCGCAGTTGGAGGTGAGCCGCCAGCAGTGGTGGACGTGGGGAGAGAGATGGCGGAGTTTTGAAATTTGTAAGAATGGATGTCATGAACTGCTATATATATTATGACTGTTAAGGTAAATACATTGTTTGTTCTCTATTAAAATCTTTCATTTGCTAACTATACCTATCAGTAGTTAGTGCCTTCTGTAGTTTGAATCTTTTATTTAGCTGGCAGTAGTGGCGCTCGCTGTATTGCAGTAGCTTGAGTAACGAAGATTTTTGTGAGGTAAGTGATTTGTGAAACGTATAGGTTAATGTTAGTCAGGGCCATTCTTTCATAGGGATTTTTGAAAGTCAGATTGCGTTGCGCTAAAAATATTGTGTGTCAGTTTAAGCACAGTCATGTATAATTTTTCTAAGGGGACGTTTCATATGGCGACCCTGCCAGGAGGACTGTCTATATGGACTGTGAGAAAATTTTAGCTTTTGACCAACATTGTATCAATAAGTGTGTGCATTTGATATTTTTGTTATAGTAATTATGAAAAATTTTATCAAATCGTTATTGGCCACTGCCCAAAACAATTTGTAAAAATTTTTTGTGGGGAGCATGGGGGCTATGTAAGTAGGCTGTTTAGGTTTTCTTATTGGTAACGCCGCCGCCACGTAGCGCTCTGTATGAAAATCACTGGCTGTGCCGTGTGCAGTCTGTGGCTGGTTGGCATTGTTGTAATACTCGCCATTGTAGTGTCGGGCAGCGGCAGCTGGATGCTAACAGCGCGTAGCGTTGCGCAGTTGGAGGTGAGCCGCCAGCAGTGGTGGACGTGGGGAGAGAGATGGCGGAGTTTTGAAATTTGTAAGAATGGATGTCATGAACTGCTATATATATTATGACTGTTAAGGTAAATACATTGTTTGTTCTCTATTAAAATCTTTCATTTGCTAACTATACCTATCAGTAGTTAGTGCCTTCCGTAGTTTGAATCTTTTATTTAGCTGGCAGTAGTGGCGCTCGCTGTATTGCAGTAGCTTGAGTAACGAAGATTTTTGTGAGGTAAGTGATTTGTGAAACGTATAGGTTAATGTTAGTCAGGGCCATTCTTTCGTAGGGATGTTTGAAAGTCAGATTGCGTTGCGCTAAAAATATTGTGTGTCAGTTTAAGCACAGTCATGTATAATTTTTCTAAGGGGACGTTTCATATGGCGACCCTGCCAGGAGGACTGTCTATATGGACTGTGAGAAAATTTTAGCTTTTGACCAACATTGTATCAATAAGTGTGTGCATTTGATATCTTTGTTATAGTAATTATGAAAAATTTTATCAAATCGTTATTGGCCACTGCCCAAAACAATTTGTAAAAATTTTTTGTGGGGAGCATGGGGGCTATGTAAGTAGGCTGTTTAGGTTTTCTTATTGGTAACGCCGCCGCCACGTAGCGCTCTGTATGAAAATCACTGGCTGTGCCGTGTGCAGTCTGTGGCTGGTTGGCATTGTTGTAATACTCGCCATTGTAGTGTCGGGCAGCGGCAGCTGGATGCTAACAGCGCGTAGCGTTGCGCAGTTGGAGGTGAGCCGCCAGCAGTGGTGGACGTGGGGAGAGAGATGGCGGAGTTTTGAAATTTGTAAGAATGGATGTCATGAACTGCTATATATATTATGACTGTTAAGGTAAATACATTGTTTGTTCTCTATTAAAATCTTTCATTTGCTAACTATACCTATCAGTAGTTAGTGCCTTCCGTAGTTTGAATCTTTTATTTAGCTGGCAGTAGTGGCGCTCGCTGTATTGCAGTAGCTTGAGTAACGAAGATTTTTGTGAGGTAAGTGATTTGTGAAACGTATAGGTTAATGTTAGTCAGGGCCATTCTTTCGTAGGGATTTTTGAAAGTCAGATTGCGTTGCGCTAAAAATATTGTGTGTCAGTTTAAGCACAGTCATGTATAATTTTTCTAAGGGGACGTTTCAAGCCACGTGTGCCGCGCCGGCAAGCAAATGCAGTGTTCAAATCATGCCCGAGGTGCGCTACTGAACATTTGCTTGAGAATTGCCCGTCACGCCAAGCTATTTGCTTGTATTGTAATAAAAAAAGGACATGTTCAGAGTGTTTGCCGGAAAAAGCTCAGATCGGACACTCAAAAGCATTCCAGGCCCTTTGCTTCGCGCCGGAATCGGAATCGAACCAAGGACACTCAGGCTCGCGAAATTTCGCCCATGGAAATTCATGTCGTTCATTCCACTCCGCCCCGTGCCACTCTCTCTAACAGTGACTGTGTTCGTCCCACAAATAGTGTGCGTCGACATCGCCGGAATTCCCGTCGAGTCGCAAGTGATTTTGTACCAGTGTCAGTTCCCATTGCATGGGACAGTCGCTCTTGTAGTCCGCAGGACAATAAACTTTTTGTAAACTTGGACATTAACGGCAAAGCTCGATACCGGAGCTGCAGTTTGCTGATCAATCAGGACACTTACAAACTGCTGGGCACACCTCCATTGCGTGCCACAAATGTTAAGTTAACTAGCTATTCCGGTCAAGAGATCCCTGTGTTAGGACAGTGGAGCATTCTTGCAACATACAAAGGACAAACAAAACTTGTGTCATTTTACGTCCTTCATTCTTCTTCTACAGTGAACTTGTTTGGTTTCGATTTATTTCAGTTGTTTAACTTGTCTATAGTAAATCAGGTCCTATCAGTGAACCAGACTGTGCCTTCAGACAGTGTTTCTCGTCTATGTGAAGAATTTGCAGACATTTTTGCACCTGGTCTCGGTTGCGCTGAGAACTATAAAGCACATTTGGAACTGAACGTAAACGCACAACCGAAATTTTTCAGAGCGCCCAATGTTCCCCACGCATTGCGTGATGAGGTCGCAAAAACATTACACGATTTGGAATCACAAGGTGTAATTGAACGTGTGCAGGCTTCTCTCTGGGCATCCCCCCTTAGTAATTTTCCCAAAACCTTCGGGAAAATTGAGACTTTGTGTGGACTTCAAGGCACAGTGAATCCACAACTACTGATCGCAACTTTTCCTTTACCCCACCCGCAAGATCTTTTTGGCAAACTGTGCCCAGGTAAATACTTTTCGCAATTGGACCTCGCAGATGCGTATTTGCAAATACCGGTGGACAAAGAATCCCAGCGCGTTTTGGTGGTTAACACGCATCTTGGTTTGTATCAATTCAAACGACTGCCATTCGGGTGTGCATCCGCCCCTGCACTGTTTCAGCAATATCTACAAACTGTTTGTGCGTCGGTCCCTACTGCAGCAAATTATCTGGACAATATTGTGATCTCCGGAAAGACGGAAGAAGAACGTTTAGCCAATCTCAGAACATTATTTCCGGTCTTGCGACAAAATGGTCTTCGCTTACGGAAGGACAAATGTGTGTGTTTTTGCTAGTGACTTGCCATACCTGGGACATGTACTTAATCCCCAAGGCATACATCCCAGTCCCACTCATCTCCGTACCATACAGGACTTGCCTTCGCCGCAGAATTTGAAGCACCTACAGAGTGTGCTGGGAAAAATCAGCTATTATCACAGATATGTGCCGCATGCCTCTTCCATTTCAGCTCTGCTTCATCGGACGTAACGGTGTTCCGTTCGTCTGGACGACGGAATGCGAACGCGCCTTTCGCCGGCTGAAATCGGCGTTGCTTTCCAATACTTGCCTTACGCCATTCGATCCACAGAAGCCCCTTTTGTTGATGGTGGATGCATCGGATTTTGGGATCGGTGCTGTGCTTGTGCAAAAAGATGGCTCGCACGATCGCACTATTGCCTTTGCGTCCAAATTGCTCTCGTCTGCGCAAAGAAATTATTCACAGATCGAGAAAGAAGCATTGGCTCTCGTATTTGGTGTTACAAAGTATGGTCGTCACTTAACCATAATCACAGACCACAAACCTTTGACTTCGCTTTTTCATCCAAACAAGCCTGTACCTCCACGTACAGCGCAGAAATTCATCCCCTGGTCTACTTTCCCCCCGCAGTACCGCTACGATATTTTGTATCGGTCCACTGCTAAGCACGGAAACGCTGATGCGTTGTCCCGTTTGCCTGTTGCTGAGGATAGGGCATTCGATTCCTCCGAACTTGCTTGCATGTTCATTGATTCGGAAACCGATGACGTGGTCGACTCGTTTCCGATTGATTTCCGTCGTTTCGCTAGAGCCACAACTGCCGACCCTCTCCTTCCTACCGTTCTGCGTTTTATTGCTACGCAATGGCCCTTGTCAAAGTCAAGGATGGGGGACCCGTTGGTTCCCCAATTTTTTGCTCACAAGCAACGACTTTTTGTTCGGCGTGGTGTTTTGCTTTAGCGTTCTGATAATGATCAGTCCAGGGTCGTGGTCCCACGTTCGTTACAGTCTTCTGTCTTAAAGCTTCTCCACCAAGGACATTGGAGTATAGTGAGAACGAAACAACTTGCTCGTCAGCACTGTACTTGGTTCGGAATCGATGCCGCGATTACGAATATGCGCTCTTCTTGCATGGTGTGTGCCGAACAACAATCAGCACCACCGCGGAAATTCTTTGCATGGCCAAAAGCCACTTTCCCTTTTCAACGCTTACACATCGATTTTGCTGGTCCATTCTGGAATGCTCGATGGTTGGTTGTGATAGATTCATTCAGTAATTTTCCTTTTGTTTTCCGGCTGTCTTCCACGACATCATCTGCCACCATCTAAGCGTTATCTGCTATATTTTGCATTGAAGTTCTTCCATAGACAATTGTTTCCGAAAATAGCCCACAATTCATGCCCGCAGAATTTCAGTCATTCCGCAGGGCGAATGGTATTCTACATCTGACGTCCGCGCCGTTTCCGCCACAGTCCAAGGGTGCCGCTGAAGGATTGGTCAGGACTTTCAAGCCACAGATGTTGAAACTGAAAGAGTCGCATTCTCGGGAGAACGCGTTATTGCTCTTTTTGTCCTCGTAACGCTCTCAGCCCCGAGATGGTCGCTCGCTGGCTGAGTTACTCCACGGTCACCATCATTGCACCTTGATGTCTTTGCTACATCAGCCGCATCAGGTTACTATGCAGGGGCAGACACCTGCGCTTTCCTGAGGCAACGTTGTCTACTACCGCCACTATCGCGGTTCACGGCGTTCACTCGAAGGGCGCATTGTTCGTTGCCTCGGACGCGCTATGTATCTGGTTTTGGGGGCCTGTGGTGAGGCGCGCCGGCATCTCAATCAGCTGCGCCTCTGTCGTCGCACAGGATCTGCCGCTCCCCGTCTGCTTTCAGCGACGGTGCCGTCCGGTCAGCGCCCCGGTGACCCATCTACTGGCTCGCCTCAGTCCCAGGTGTTACCGACGCTGCCTTCCATTTTGCCCCATGGCGACGCGCCGCCGCCGCCGGCGACGCCCGCAGTGGACGCGTTGCTGCAACCGCCGGGCGCCTCCCTGGGTCACGCGCCGCCGATCGCTTCCCGTAACCAGTTGTCCTCCGACATGGAACTCTTGCGCGTTCCGGACCATATGTCGTCTTCGCCCTTCGGGTGCCCCGGCCCGATGGAGGTCGACCCTTCGGCCCCTCCTGTCTCTCTACCGGCGCATACACCGCATGTTGGCGTGGGATGTGGTGTCACCGCCAGACACCACACTTGCTAGGTGGTAGCCTTTAAATAGACCGCGGTCCGTTAGTATACGTCGGACCCGCGTGCTGCCAGTATCAGTGATTGTAGACCGAGCGCCGCCACACGGCAGGTCTAGAGAGACTTCCTAGCACTCGTCCCAGTTGTACAGCCGACTTTGCTAGCGATGGTTCACTGTCTACATACGTTCTCATTTGCAGAGACGACAGTTTAGCATAGCCTTCAGCTACGTCGTTTGCGACGACCTAGCAAGGCGCCATATTCAGTTACTATAAGAACTATCGTCAAGAATGTATTTTGAACAGATATTGTGAATCATGTACCGTCAAGAGCGACGTTCATCATTAATGGATTAAAGTTAAGTATCAAACTAATTACGTCCGCTTTCTGTATTGTCATTCCTTGTCATGTTCCAGACCTCACGTCAGTATAGTTCTTCCCTCCTCACGCTAGTCTGCTTGAGCGAAAACGCGTGCATTTCGGCCTCCACTCGTAACACGGTGTTGGCTTTTCTGCTAACACAAAATATACCACAGTAGCTGACTGGTGTTAAAGATGTTTTGAGAGCCACAGAAGTTGGCTGGAATTAGTTTCAGTAATGTTTAATGAAGAGCCACATTAACTGGCTAGTGGTTTCATTACTTTACTATGTGGACTTTTTGTATTTTTTGGAATATTGTACAGAGCCACAGAGTTGGTATGAGTTATGTTCAAATTTTCTACATGGACTTTTAGTATTCTTTGCCAATAGTAATGTATCCCTTATGAAATATGTGTCTAATGTGAGGATTTTGCTAAAGCCACAGAAGCTGGCGAGAATAATTTTCAGTAATTTTATAAGGACTGTTCATTAGTTTGGTATTCTCTATGTATAATATGTGGGTGAGATGTTCTTTCGGAACTACTGAAGTGGCCATGAGTAATTTTCAGTGATTTTATAAAACTTCCTTCTCCTTTTATATAATGTCTGTAGGAGGTGGTGCAGAACTGCAGAAGGTGGCCTGAATGGTGTTCAGTATATTCAACAATTTTGTATTCTTTATGAAACGTATAATGATGTTTTTCAGAGCCGCAGATGGTGGCAGAAATAATTCTCAGTATGCTTAATGATGTGTTTTTCTTGAGGTAAAATGGTTCATTTTATATAAAGTTCTGGAGCTTAATTAGTAAGCGTAAAAACTTTGCTAAAGGAAAAATTTCTATAGAAAAATATTTGTGGGGTTTTGAATCAGCAATATTTGTAACAGCAACTTGCTTCATGATGAAAACAGATTTTGGAAAAAGAATTCAGTAGTGGTGCCAACTTTGGATACTGCTGACTATTTTTTTGAGGGAAACAGTTAATTCACTTTTTACTGAGAGGATTAGTATTAAATTTAACTACTGTATTTAAGATGATGGATTTCATCGGAAAATGAATTTGTCTGAGAAAAAACCTTTTAGTAAATGAGGGAAGTAAATTTAAAAAGAACGGTAAGGTTTTGGAAAAATTGTTCATGGAGTTCTTTGCTTTTGAACTCAGAGCAGCAATTGCTCACTAAAGTATATACGAGTGTTAGGTTCGGATGTATGGATTAAGCGTGGACGTTTAGCCGTACTGTATCTTGCAGGTACGAAAGAACTGTACAGATCCCGATACAAGACTGAGAGAGAAGCCCAGTCTGTGACTGAGAGCTGGCTTATGTACTCCAGCGACACTCGTATGTAAGTGCTGAACTGAAGTTATCTGAACGCCATTCATAGCAAGTGATATCTATTTGAACACTCTCCACAGTGTTGAACCCATAGTGTAGTGAAATTTCATGGACACTCCCCACAGTGCATTAATTGTAATTTTAAGAAAATTAACAATTTTGAAAGGAAAGTTCAATGTAAATATTTTGCTAATTCAGTTTCGAGAAAAATATTGAAGAGTATAGTTTTGTGAGAAAAAAAAGTGATTTTGTAAAAAGATGGAAACTTTTAGTAAATCAAATTTGTATACTAATTCTGTATTCTATTCAGACCTAGCTTTTGATATTCGATGTATTTTCATATAATACTGACATGTAGTTTAGATATTTGGTTAATTGGGGGAAACGAAGTTTGATTAACAGTGCCGCAGAAGTTAAAGATTCAACTTTTGGACGCAGTAAGAACCGTAAAATGTAATTAAAAGAAATTTTAGGTTCTTAGGGGGCGTGTAGCGTCGCCAGTTGTTCCGAGCGAACTTTTGTTTTAGGATAGCTTGCTGTATGTAACTTCGGGGGCTGTGCATCTAGCGCCCTACCCGGGAGACACACGTGCATCCGTCACTGCTCGCCGTGGGAAAGCTATTCAATGTCTCTTACTGAACGCGTACATTCACCACCTATAAGAATCTAAATAAAGAATAGTAGTTTTTGTGTAATCGCTTTCAAAATCTGTATACTGCACTTTGTTATTAATAGAAAGGTGGTGTGAACATCTCAGCTTTCTATATTTTCGGAGATAGAAAAATTTACTTTAAAGTTAGGGAAAAATTTACTTTAAAGTTAGAAAAAACTACACTTAAGAAAGGAAATTCAGCTGGGAACATATATGACTTGTTTTTGGTTTTCAATTGAAATACTCACCTGCAGTATAAGGGTATAGAATTTTTAAATTGAAATTTAATTTAAAAATTTCAAATACCTCATAATTTTCATAGTATGAAATCTAGAATAACTTCAGAGGAACTATTAAAATCAATATTTACTTTATTATGTGTTATTTGAGCCTGTGAGTAAATGAGAGAGTGTATGTGGGACATTAGCCAAATTTCAATATTGCGTTATATACTGTCTTAACTAACCTGCAAGAGTTACACAAGCCAGTCGTGGGAAAATGATCCTAGGGGATTTACTCACCTTGCTGATGACGTATGTCTAGGTTTGATTGCTACTGTAACACAGCAGCCAGAAAGTCAGCTGGAGTAAAATCTGTATCTAAAGAATATTTCCAGAATTATAGTCTTTTTGTTTTAGTTTATTGAACATTACTTTAATATATGCATATCAGATTGACGCAAATACGACTGTGAATAAGGACTGGTGCAGGCCAGTTTTGGCTCGAGTATGATAATGAGTGAGTATTCTGATTGTCCGTCAGTATGGTCAGCCAATCAGGATTGAGACGGTTCCCGCTCGTTACCTGATAGTTGTCCGCCCCCGGTAGCTGGCCAACACGACAGAATGTCAGTCCTAAAGGCCCGGGTTCGATTCCCGGCTGGGTCGGAGGTTTTCTCCGCTCAGGGACTGGGTGTTATATTGTCCTAATCATCATTTCATCCCCATAGACGCGCAAGTCGCTGAATGGCGTCAAATCAAAAGACTTGCACCCGGCGAACGGTCTACCCGACGGGAGGCCCCAGTCACACAACACTTACTTACCTGAGAGTTATACTGGGAGTGAAAGCGAGTCGCTATCTAGCTTTGGAAGCGGATGGTCATGTAACTAGAGCCAGTAAAAATGTGTAAGATGAAGAATTACTTAGTGTTCGAGTTATTCGTGAGCTAAGCCGACAGCAGTTGATGTTGAGGACTGCTTGGCGAAAATTCACAGATTTTGACTAAATCTGTTGGACAGATATTTGCATGTGAAATATTGGCCTTCATAGAATCCGTGTGGCATGTTGCAGTATTCAACTACTGAGCATTTTTGGAGAGCAGTTTCTCTTTTATAAATATACAAGAAGGACTGAATGTAATAACTCATATTAGTGGTGAAATTAATGACTGTGAAAACGTTGCTTAATTTGGGTCGGGTTTGGACAGATTTTTGGCTGCTGTGTGTGTGTGAAATGTGTGTATGAATCGTGAAATGGAAGGAAATAGAAAATAGTTAAAATGTGGACTGAATAGCACCTTTTCTTTCGTTATCAAGGACAAAATAAACATAATTGTGTGCAAATATCGGACTTTATTTTCCAGAAGCAAATTCATTTCCTTTCTGTTCGATAAAATTGGGTGACAGTATTTCTACAGAACTTTCTTTCATAACTAGAGTTGTGCGGCCTCAGTAATTGTAGATATTAGATGGTGTTTTTTTTATCAACGCTGATTTTGCACCATATTGTAAGTATCTACGTTGCCGAGTGAAGGGACATTGGGAAGACGCCGTTCTGAGGTAGGTGAATTTTAATTTGCAGCCTGTACAGTGTCAATGACGAATAGACACAAGAAATTAAACCCCGACCCGCCGCAACCACAACAACACAACAAAAGACGCTGCCTTCTTTGAAGTTTTGCGATGTTCTCTGTCAGTCCTATTTGATGCACATCCTACACTGTGCAGTAGGCGGACAATAGTACGTAGTCTAGGCAGGCTCTTTAGTAGACCTGTTGCGTTTTCTATGTGTTCTGTCAATAAATCACAGTCTCTGGTCTGCATTCCCCTCAACTCTATTTGTGTGATCGTTCCAATTTATGTTATTCGTATATGTAATCACTACAGGCTTTAGATTTGTTTTACTTATCGTGTAAAAATTAGCGGATTCCTCTAAAACTTTTTGGAATTGGTTTTTACCATATGATGACTTTACAGAACGGTATATGACAACATCATCCCCAAAAAATCTAAGAGGGGTGCTCCGATTGTATCCCAAATCATTTATACAGATCAGAAACAGCGAAGAGTCTATAAAAGTTCATTGGGGAACTCCAAGATATTACTTCTGTTTTTCTCAATGACTACCATTTGCGACCTTTCTGACAGGAATTCACAAATCCAGTAGCACAACTGAAACGATAATCTATAGGCACATAATTTGATTAGAAGATGATTGTGAAAAACGGTGTCAGAAGGCTTCTGGAAATCTAAAAATAATGACACAATTTGACACCACCTGTTGACAGCACACTACTTCGTGTGAATGAAGAGCTAGTTGTGTTTCACAAGAACGATATTTCCTGAATCGGTGTGTCAATAAACCGTTAACTTAGAGGTAATTAATACAGTTCGAACGAAATATAGGTCCCAAAATCGTACTGCGAATCGACGTTAGTGATATGGGTCTGGGACTTGGCTGATTACCATTATTTACATTCTAGAGTATTGGTGTAACCTGTGCAGTGTTCTAGTCTTTGTGTATGGAGCGGGCGGATGGATATTATTCCTAAGTATGGAGCCATTGTACCAGCATACTCTAACAGGAACCTTATTGGTATACAACCTGGACCTGCTTTTATTAAGTGATTTAAGCTGTTTCATTACTCCGAAGATATCTACTCCTAAGTTATTCAAGTTGGCAGATGTTCTTTATTCGAATTATGGAACATTTACTTCAGCCTCCTTTTGTAAAGCAATTTTGGAAGGCAGAGTTTAGTGACTCCACTTTAGTAGTACTGTTATCGATAGTATTTCCATTGCCATCGCGCAGACAGGACACTGATTGTGTCTTGCTGGTGGTTAACTTCACATACGACCAGAATCTCTTTCGATATTCCTCCAGACTTCGAGACAGAGTTTCGTTGTGGAAACTGCTAATAGCAGCCCTTCACGCAATAGCTTAGAGAGGTCATAATGAATCGAGAGGTAGCGTAAGGTACGGAAATTTTTTAACGTTAATGGAACGTGTTGGAAAAAAGATCCATGTCTTAGGAAAAACCTGAATTTAAAAGGAAAAAAATACACTAATAATGATGTACAAAATGGAACTCTAAGCACCATGAGCGATATGGTGCTAGGACATACCCCAAATGAAATCCTAGTATTTTGCCCTAGCGACTGAAGAGTCAAAAGACTGTTCAAAAGAAAAAAAAAACCTGCTATCAATTTTCATTCGGTATTATGTAGATGGTTCTGAACCTGCCAAAAAAACTGAATGATTCTTCTTTGTTAGCCTGCATTATAATAAACTTGCAAATTGAGGAACTGATTTAAATTACCGTGTGGTACAAACAATGCGACCTCGACTATTCCTTTGAAACTAAATTAAGTATCAGGTAGCTGCTTTCCATAGACAATGTTGTCTAATTACGTTACCTTTAAAGATTTGGCTGTTACTATGGTATACGTGTAGCTGACAGAATGGCTCATGTTTTTAGGTGATACTTTAGTTTCAGATACAAGAATTTAACTGTTTTTCGGTATTTTGCTGTTGCTAGGGAGTACGTGTAACGGAAAAAATAGTTCATGTATATAGATACACTGGTTTCCGATACATGAATGGAAATGTTTTTCAGTATTTTACTGTTAATAGGGAGTGTGTAGGAAAATATAATGATGTATGTTGACATGCTGTTGTTTTTGATACAGAATTTATTTATTTTTCGTTATTTTGTATTTTTTTATTGCCCGCTCTTTAAAGGCCCTTACTTTCGCTGCGCTCCCGATAGTTTGTCTGGAATGGAAAGAAAACGTCAGTCTATGCAGATTTAGGGGAGAGTGGCATAGGATATGATGACAGGGAAGTAGCCAAAAAGACCCTTGTATTTATAGTCACAGCAATAAAGAAAAAGTGGGAATTCTGGAGAAGTCTTAATAAATTATTTTATCGTCTCTTAAGTTGATATTATTATTATTACTATTATTTTACTTATGTAAAGTAATTGTCACATGTAATTTGTTAAAAATAATATTCTCCAAGGTGGAATGGTTTTTGAATCTGTTACAGGTAATGTACACTTAAAATACAAAAAAAAAGACAATGAGTCACTGGTTTTATATTGTACACTGCATTTTGATGGAAATGTCTGTATATGAATTACTTTATTTTTATTATTCTTAAATTTTAGTACCAAGACGTGTCCTATATCCATCCAAAAGCCATCTACGGATGAACAAAACTGCTCCTGCTCTTGCTACTAATGCTACTACTGCTACTACTACTACAAAAAAACACTAAAATAAACTCTGTCCGAGCAGGCCATGACGGCCCAACGGTACCGACCAGCCGCCGTGTCAGTGACCACGGGCGTCACTGGATGCGGATATGCAGGGGCATGTAGTCAGCACACCGCCCTTCCCGTCTGTGTCAGTTTACGAGACGGCTATTGCTACTACTGGCCATTAAAATTACTACCCCAAGAAGAAATGCAGATGATAAACGGGTATTCATTGGACAAATATTGTACTAGAACTAATATGTGATTACATTTTCACGCAATTTGGCTGCATAGATCCTGAGAAACCAGTATCCACAACAACCACCTCTGGCCGTAATGCCTTGCTACGCCTGGGCATTGAGTCAAACAGAGATTGGATGGCGTGTACAGGTACAGCTGACCATGCAGCTTCGACACGATACCACAGTTCATCAAGAGTAGTGACTGGCATATTGTGACGAGCCAGTTGCTCGGCCACCATTGACCAGACTTTTCAGTTGGTGAGAGATCTGGTGAATGTGCTGGCCAGGACAGCAGTCGAACATTTCCTGTATCCAGAAAGGCCCGTACGGGACCTGCAACATGCCGTCGTGCATTATCATGTTGAAATGTAGGGTTTCACAGGGATCGAATGAAGGGTAGAGCCACGAGTCGGAACACATCTGAAATGTAACGTCCACTGTTCGAAGTGCCGTCAATGCGAATAAGAGGTGACGGAGACATGTAACCAATGGCACTCCATACCATCACGCCAGGTTATACGAATACACTCTTCCAATGTGCGTTCACCGCGATGTCGCCAAACCCGGATGCAACCGTAATGATGCTGTAAACAGAATCTGGATTCATCCGAAACAATTACGTTTTGTCATTCGTGCACCCAGGTCCGTCGTTGAGTACCCCATCGCAGGCGCTCCTGTCTGTGATGCAGCGTCAAGTGTAACTGCAGCCATGGTCTCCGAGCTGTTAGTCCATGCTGCTGCAAACGTCATCGAACCGTTTTTGCAGATGGTTGTTGTCTTGCAAACGTCCCCATTTGTTGACTCAGGGATCGAGACGTGGCTGCACGATCCGTTACAGCTATGCGGATAAGATGCCTGTCATCTCGACTGCTAGTGATACGAGGCCGTTGGGATCCAGCACGGCGTTCCGTATTACCCTCCTGAACCCACCGATTCCATATTCTGCTAACAGTCATTGGATCTCCACCAGTGCGAGACGATAAACCGCAATCGCGATAGGCTACAATCCGACCTTTATCAAAGTCGGAAACCTGATGGTACCCATTTCACCTCCTTACACGAGGCATCACAACAACGTTTCACGAGGCAACGCCGGTCAACTGCTGTTTGTGTATGAGATATCGGTTGGAAACTTTCCTCATGTCAGCACGTTGTAGATGTGGCCACCGGCGCAAACCTGAAAAACTAATCATTGGCATATCACAGCATCTTTTTGTTGTCGGTTAAATTTTGGGTCTGTAGCACGTGATCTTCGTGGTGTAACAATTTTAATGGCCAGTACTGTATTTACGAGTAACACCTGAAGACATCGTGATGTCTTGAATCTTCTTGAGATTTTGTTTACATCGAAACGGTTATTCCTATTTTCAATATAAGTTTACTTGTTGCTGCCACTGTACACGGAAATCAACACTGTTTATTGTTTGTTGAGAGAAAACAATGCTAGCATAAGCTGTTTGAATTTCATCTAAAGCAACGAGATATAATTTTCAAGATGGCGTGACAAATCAGATGATCCCCTTGACTAAAGAAGAAAATGACAGAAATTCAATACGCTGCAAATGTCGCGAAGGTATAGCCACTCTGTAATGTTTTATCTGGTTGATGTAGAAATGCACACAATCAGTATAATTATACAATGACTATAAATGAACAGTATACATCAATTGAATCTGCATTTCAAACCAAACTTGGTGCTTATTGATGTCTGTCATAATGAATTTGTTTGTGGAATTGTGTAAGGTAAATAAATTAGTATATTAAACTACATTTTTGCTTCACATTTATGCACATGAACTGAAGGTTGGGACTATCAATTTTATTGTCTGGGCCACCAATGTGACACATACTACAGGCGGCCCTGATTATACGTACATCAGACGTAGCAAGTAACCAAATTTCTACAACTGCCATAAAATGCGTAGCTCTACAACTTTAAATGAAAGATGTGTTCTCCCCGCTAAACTACCTTTCATCAGCAGATAGGCTGCTCTATTCAGATCTTAACGTGCTTTCTTTTATACAATTAAAATGTTATCCCCCAAACAATTTCCCCTTTTGAATATTACTCATTATAGTTATCCCAGTAATAACTTGCATCGTTTAGCATATTAAGGAACCTCCAGAGTAACACACACTATAAATTAATGCTACACCAATAAAATACATTTGCTTACACTATGCACAGAATTTAAACGTTACTTTTATGACAACCAAACAAATTATCAAGAACTGTCGATTTCCATAAATGCCAATTGTTTCCCAACCTCCATGCACCAGTGTTATGTGAGGCCTTATCATTTTTGCACCTTAAATTACTTTCAGTTTGTACGATATTATAAACATAAAATGTACCACCAAAATTTTGCAGTATTATGCATGAAATACACATATACGAGGGCATGCTGAGAAGTAATGTTTCCAAATATTTTATGTGAAAACTTTTGAAGCTCTTTAAATAAAACAAACGTTATTAATATAATATATTTTTATTCTACATGTCTACATACTTGGCTGGCCGGAGTGGCCGTGCGGTTCTGGAAACGCGAGACCGCTACGGTCCCAGGTTCGACTCCTGCCTCGGGCATCGTTGTGTGTTATGTCCTTAGGTTAGTTAGGTTTAAGTAGTTCTAAGTTCTAGGGGACTGATGACCACAGCAGTTGAGTCCCATAGTGCTCAGACCCATTTGAACCATTTTTCTACATACTTGCAGCCTTTTGTCGCTAGAGGGCTTCGAATTGCAGCGTGTAAGCTTCTTTTAAGACTCCATTATCCGTGTCTGCCGATACGACATAAATTTCTCAACCAACACCTTCACCAACACCCACCAACACATAGAAAAAATTAATTCATCGCTAATAATTCCCTTTACTTCCGCCAATATATTAGCTCCGTCGAGATAATCCCTACGCTGCCTCAACAGACACACTGAAGCGCCAAAGAAACTGGTATAGGCATGGGTATTCAAATACAGAGGTATATAAACAGGCAGACTACGACGCTGCGGACGGCAACGCCTATATAAGGCAAAAAAAGTCTGGCGCAGTTGTTACATCGGTTACTGCTGCTACAATGGCAGCTTGTTAAGATTGAAGTGAGTTCGAACGTGGTGTTATAGTCGGCGCACGAGCGATGAGAGACAGCATCTCCGAGGTAGCGATGAAGTGCGGATTTTCCCGTACGATCATTTCACGAGTGTACCGTGAATATCAGGAATCCGGTAAAACATCAAATCTCCGACATCGCTGCAGCCGATAAAAGATCGTGCAAGAGCGGGACTAACCACGACAGAAGAGAATCGTTCAACGTCACAGAAGTGCAACACTTCCGCAAATTTGTGCAGGTTTCAGTACTAGGTCATCAACGAGTATCAGAGTGCGAACCATTCAAAAAAACATCGTCGGTATGGGCTTTCGGAGCCGAAGGTGCAGTCGGGTACCCTTGATGACTGCACGACACAAGGCTTTACGCCTCGCCTGGGCCCGTCAACACCGACATTTGACTGTTCATCAATGGAAACACGTTTTCTGGTCGGATGAGTCCCGCTTCAAATTGTATCGAGCGGATGGACGTGTGTGGGTATGGAGACAACCTCATGAATCTAGGGACCATGCATGTCAGCAGAGGTTGTTGAAGCTGGTGGAGGCTCTGTAATGGTGTGGTGCGCGTGCAGTTGGAGTGATTTGGGGCCCCTGACACATCTAGATACGACTCTGACACGTGACACGCACGTAAGCATCCTGTCTGATCACCTGTACCTATTCATGTTCATTGTGAATTCCTATGGACTTGGGCAATTCCAGCACGACAATGGGACACCCCATACTTCCAGAAATGCTAAAGTGTGGCTCCAGGAACACTCTTCTGAGTCAAAAACTTCCGCTGGCCACCAAACCCCCCAGAGATGAAAATTATTGAGCATATCTGGGATGCCTTGCAACGTGCTGTTCAGAAGAGATCTTCACCTCCTCGTACTCTTACGGATTTATGGACAGCCCTGCAGGATTCAAGGTGTCATTTCCCTCCAGCACTACTTCAGACGTTTGTCGGTTGCAGCACTTCTGCGTGCTCGCGGGAACCCTTCACGAAATTAGGCATGTCTACCAGTTTCTGCGGCTCTTCAGCGTATTTATTTCTAATAATCTACCATTTACATCAAAAAATTTGCAGTTACTGAATCGCATCTCATAAGAATTTGCAATGCTCTCGATTTCCACCAAGTTTCCAACATAAAACGACTAACATATTTCTGCATTAGAGATATTGACTTCCCGTCTACCACATTATCTTCACATTCATCTTTCAGAATCAACTCATAATTCACTTTTCCGTCAAGAGCGATCGGTTCAGTTTCAGTAACAGCGATAAATGCACTCCGTCCTCACAACTTTACTTCCGCGTGTACCTTGTCTCCTACCTTCCAGCTGTGGGGACGGGTCGTGAGTCTAGCTTGGGTAGCTCAGTCAGTAGAGCACGTACGCGCGAAAGGCAAAGCTCCCGACTTCGAGTCACGGTCCGGCACACAGTTATAATCTACGAGGAAGTTTCATATCAGCGCACACTCCGCTGCAGAGTGAAAATTTCATTCTGATATTTTTGACATTTTTGAAACATCCACTCTCACTCCTCCTTTGTACAAAAAACATTTCCTCACTCTGATAATGAACTACCTCATTCGTTGACGTTTTCCGTCCCAAATACACTGTGTGATGGTTTAATCACACAACTCTCCATCTATGTCACTTTACCTGCAAATTTATACACATTCACACTTTTGACTTCAATACTTACCAGTCATGTTGGCTGCCTCTGCTCTGCTGTCGCCAAAGGAAACGTTGCTGCCGAAGTTGAAATAGTTGCTGTAGTCCTTGATGCTGTAACCACTAAATGCAGTTAAGCTGGCTTATATGTATAACTATAATGGTTGAATAATCCCGAAATACTACTAACCATCACTGATACACGAAAAACAGAGTTCTATACCGTTAACAAAACACAATTTGCTCGCTATCTCGTGAATACCACAAGTTCTCGTACCCTGTCCAGTACGAATTCCCAATATGCAATCGAAATAATTTAGAGTCCAATCTTGCACATCATGTAACAGTCACAAAATGTTTAAATTCCAGCCAGCTCTCAGAGTCTAAGTCCCACCTGACTCGGAAATTTCCGTAAGTACGAGCGAATGCCGAATCATTCTTGCGGCCACTTGTCACCCAGAAATACACTTTACCACACTATCAGGTCCACGTTGTGCTACCTGAAGTCTGCCCTGCACCAAACCTGACTTCCGAATCCTCTGCCTGCTAGACACAACGTGTCTCCAAACTCAACTTCCCCCCCACACCCTTTCTTGTTTCCAAGAGCCATTACGCGACCCAGACTGCCCAAGCGCCTCACGGCTCGAGTTCACCCCCCACAAATATGTAACAATTTACTTAAATACAGAAAATGGATCACCATTTGAATAATAACAAAAATACAAATTTGGCATCTGACTTAATAAATCATTTTCTGCCGGTTCTATAGAGACCAAACACAACATTTTGTCCATAAAAGTTTGTACATAAATAATTAAACATGGGCCTAGTGCATCCGCGCTAACAGAAAATAACAAAGAATATACGTTACAGAGAGCAATTAATAAACATGACTCACTCAACTGATGCGTCGTCTTGACGCTCAATCTAGCGATGGTATCAGATCATAAGGGTAACATACCTTTTTTATGTTACAAGTATTTTTAATATTGGCCAAACTAATATTTAGTTAAATAAATCAGAAAACAATTAATATTGTAGACAAATATAATCAGATAATGTATGGTGAGATATGATAATTGCAATACTGCGTTCATTTGTTGTGTAACTGTGTAGAATATTATGGTGCGACCAATTTGCATATCAAATAGATATAAGAAACGTAACAACTCAATAAATAAAGTAGGTGCAAGTGTGTTACTTTAAAGAATGACAGGTAGAGTCCTAAGATATCGTCCAATACCTTGTTTATTAAGATCGCTTGAAGAATTCCGCAGTATTTAATTTTCAATGATAATTGTAACAATATTTATTTACTGTGATCACCTAACTTCTGTAGTGTTTGTGATATCTACGAGGGCTGCCCAGAAAGTAATGCATCACATCTTTCTCTCAACCGAAAACAATGCTACGAATGCAATATTTAAAGTCCTCTGAATGAGCGCGCCAATTCCGACAGATAGTGTAGCTGCAGGACAGTTTCAAAACGGCGTCTGTAGGTCATGCACGTTACAAGAAACGTGCCGTCATTGAATTTCTCACTGCAGAGAAAGAAACTGAGGGGAATATTCAAATGCTTGTGCAAAGTCTATGTAGCATCTACTGTCTACAGAAGTACAGTTAGTCGCTGGGCACGGAGGGTGAGGTCATCAGAAGGCAGTTCGGCGAAGCTCGCAGCTGTCGGGGAGACCATCCACGGCTGTCACACCTGACAGTCCTGACCTAGGCCCCTAGGACTTCCTCTTGTTTGGACCATTAAAGGATACCATTCGTGGAAGACATTTTGAGGACGATGAGGAGGTGATTGGTTCAAATGGCTCTGAGCACTATGGGACTTAACTGCTGAGGTCATCAGTCCCCTAGAACTTAGAACTACTTAAACCTAACTAACCTAAGGACATCACACACATCAATGCCGAAGGTAGGATTCGAACCTGCGACCGTAGCGGTCGCACGGTTCCAGACTGTAACGCCTAGAACCGCACGGCCACTACGGCCGGCGATGAGCAGGTGATTCACACATTGAAGCGCAGGCGCTATCACCAGGACAAGGATTAGTACCGACAGGGCACACACGCTCTTGTTTCTAGCTGGAGGAAGGCCGTAGAACGGGATGGAGATAACGTGGAAGAATAGGGTATGTAGATACAACACCATTCGTTTGTGAGTGTGATTCTCATTATGCTGAATAAAGAAGTGTTGAAGATAAAATGCGGTGCATTAGTTTCTGGGCAACCCACGTATAATACTAAAGTCTCAATAGACGTACCTTAATGTCATGAGTATGCTGATATGACTGCACTACGATGGGACGGAACATCGTATTATTACAGAATTAAGAAGCTATCTTTCATAAAGTAGCAAAAGCTTCCATTGTACCACTCACATACATTTCAGGCCATCCTAGCTACCGGCTGGCCGCTTCCTGTTTATAAAGAAAACCCGCCGATTAGCCGTCGCTGAAAGCTTCTCGGCAAACTCTCTGCCCGCCTGGAAAGCTCCAGCCATCATCTCTCGCCTTGCGCTGCCTCAGCTACATCTACGTGATTACTCTGCTATTCACAATAAAGTGCCTGCCAGAGGGTTCATTGAACCACCTTCAAGCTGTCTCTCTACCGTTACACTCTCGAACAGCACGCGGGGAAAACGAGCACTTAAATTTTTCTGTGCAAGCCCTGATTTCTCATACTTTATCGTGATGATCATTTCTCCCTATGGAGCTGGGTGCCAACAGAATGTTTTCGCAATCGGAGGAGAAAACTGGTGACTGAAATTTCATGAGAAGATTCCAACGCAACGGAAAACGCCTTTGTTTCAATTATTGCCACTCCAATTCACGTATCATGTCTGTGACACTCTCTCCCCTATTCGCGATAATACAAAACGAGCTGCCCTTGTGTACTTTTTCGATGTCATCCATCTGTCCCACCCGATGCGGATCCCACACCACACAGCAATACTCTAGAATAGGGGGACAAGCGTGGTGTAAGCAGTCTCTTTAGGAGACCTGTTGCACCTTCTAAGTGTTCTGCCAATGAATCGCAGTCTTTGATTTGCTCTACACACAATATTATCTATGTGATAGTTCCAATTTGTTATCTGTGATTGTAATCCCCAAGTATTTAGTTCAATTTACAGCCTTCAGATTTGTGTGACTTATTGCGTGATCGCAATTTAGCTGATTTCTTTTAGTACTCATGTGAATAACTTCACACTTTTCCTTGTTCATCATCAATTGCCACTTTTCGCACCATACAGATATTTTATCTAAATCATTTTGCAAGTCGTTTTGATCATCTGATCAGCTGTACCAAATGTTACACTCTGCAGTACAAAACTTGCATCTGGCCGATTTCTCGCTAGCGTGTGTGTTTCGTGAGCAGATGCAGAACCGACCGTTCGTTAATAATCTGTCTACTAATGAATGCTATTAGACCATTTAAAAACTCTGACCCAAAATATGTGAAAAAGACTTTCCTACAGCTCCAAATCTCGTCGAGACTGTACAGACATTTACTGAGAATCGTCGGATACTTAACTTCTCGGCGGCAGCTGCAGAAATATTCACAGAACTGTTACTTCGTTGCACTACACTTCAAATTACTCCACCTATCTAAAATCCCCTTATTTGTTGTATGAACAACGCTTTCATTGTTCTGTAACTGAACTACACAAATCACAATCGACTGTGTGTGCTGATTCCATTTTTTTCACTTAAAACTGAGTTCGGCGCCACTTCTTTGTGAGCGGAGCGCTGAATATACTTTTATTTCTGGTGTCCCTCCATGATTATTTTTCAGTACGACGCACGTTATCCACACAAAAAAACGTGTCATCACACTTCGCACACATGGACATACTAGTACAACACGGCTGACAGCATATATTGCAGTACAGTGAACCGAGCACTAACACTCTATAATTCTTCATTGTGTACGTAAGATAGTGCGACTCGTAATATTGTGACGTGTATAAAAATGTTTTTGGGCCGTTAGATTTTGCAAGACCAAAGAGAGATAATACAATACTGTGTTTATTACTGGCATTGACATCACTAAAGGGATTTTATAAAATACGTTATGACTCTCAAACCATAGGACATTATTTACTGCAGAGAGAGTGAGAATTTGATGAGATAAAAAGATAATTACTTTGCTAGACGAGAATGTACAGTACTGGGCAGAAGATAGAATATTTTGAAAACGTCAGTTCACCTTGAAAATCTGTTTCAACTTTGCACGGTTCTAATTCAAAATGGTTCAAATGGCTCTGAGCACTATGGGACTTAACATCTGTGGTCATCAGTCCCCTTGAACTTAGAACTACTTAAACCTAACTAACCTAAGGACATCACACACACCCATGCCCGAGGCAGGATTTGAACCTGCGACCGTAGCGGTCACGCGGTTCCAGACTGAAGCGCCTAGAACCGCCCGGCCACACCGGCCGGCTACGGTTCTAATTGTTTCTTCAGAGGTTACATAGAGCATTTTAAATTATTTATCACTTTCCGTGGGACAGCGTACTTCTCTGTTTGTCATAACTATTTCCTGTTCTTTCATTTACTTTGCACATCACAGTTTGATTTCTCCTATAATTGAAGGCTACATTATGTCTTATTAGTGCCACACTTTTTTTGTGCGGGGGAGTAGTTCTTAAGTACTGACAGAAATCCATGTAGAAATATACTAAATATATAGCTGACCTCTACTCATTACACAAGTCACTCCAGTCACCTTCACATAAGGCTACATTGAAACTTCCTGCTATTTGTTCACTCTAACTGTTCTTCGTGATGGCACGTCATTGAGATCAGAGAAATTAAAATTTTCCTTGAAATATTTGAAAATTTCCCATATTTATATACTGCAATAATTATAATTGCGTGTCCTAATATTTGAGATTCACAATCGCAGGCTTCCAAAAATCGTTGATCTAAGCAGAAACTAATAGTTTTAATACGTTATGACTACCTACCTAATAGCCAGTATGTTGAAGAAAATGGATAACAGACGCGAAGCGTCGTGGCATGGAAGCAATGAGGCCTTAATAGGTCGCTGGAGGGAGTCAGCACCACATCTGCACATACAAGTCAGGTAATTCCCAAAAATTCCTGGGATCGAGGCGATGAACTTTGACGCCACGTTCAATCACATCCCAGATGTGTTGGATCGGGTTCAGATCTGGCGACCTGCAAGGCCAGCACATCAATTAGAACTCGCCACTGTGTTCCTCGAACTGCTTCTTCATACTTCTGACTTTGTGAATTTGGCGGGTTATCTTGTTAAAAATGCCACGGCCGTCAGGAGATATGATCGTCATGAAGGGTTGTACGTGGTCTGCGACAAGTGTACGATACTCATTGGCCATTATGGTCCTTGCAGTAGCTCCGCTGGACCCATGGATGCCCACGTCAATGTTCCCCAGAGCATAATGGAGCCGCGTCAGCTTGTATCCGTCCAGCAGTAGAGGTGTCAAGGAGCTGCTCCCCTGGAAGACGACGGATTCGCGCCCTCCCATCGGTATGATGAAGAAGGTATCGTGATCCATCAGACCATGCAAGGCTCTGCCACTGAGCCGATATCCAGTGCCGATGGCCACATGCCCATTTCAGTCGTAGTTAACATTGGCACATGCATGACTCGTCGGCTGCGGAGGCCCATCGTTAGGAGTGTTCGGTATACTGTGTGTTCAGACACGCTTGTATTCTGCCCACGATTAAAGTCTGATGTTAGTTCCGCCACAGTTCGCCGCCTGTCCTGGTTTATCAGTCTGCCCAGACTATGATGTCTGACATCAGTAATGAGCCAACCCCACGACGTCAGGACGTGGTTTCACCTTGATTCTGCGACGTGCTGAAGACACCCATCACAAAACCGCTCGATACCTGACAAGCCGTGCAGTTTCCGAAATGCTCGTGCCGAGCCTCCTAGGTCAGACTCAGACAGATCGCCGGTCTTTCCCATTCCACACACGGGCAGCACATTCACTGATAATACATGCACTGTGCGTGTGTCCGACTAGCAGTCATATCTCGCCAGGTGACGCTGCTATCGCCTGGGCGGATTTATATCTATAGTAGGCCGGTGCCCATAATGTTCTGGCTGATCAGTGTATTTACTTGGTCTCAATCAGATTCAATAGATCATTTAAGGAGACAGGTATCTTATTGTCTATATTCCTAAAATATTCTGATGCATAAGGGTAGGCTCAGTCATAAAAGCTTCTTTTGACTGTCTGTAAGACTTCTATATCTTAACTTATCAACTATCTCAACACTGATGAGAGCCCCAGCCTAAGTAAACAGCAACATAGTCAGTTCCTAGTTACTGGACTAACAGCTTTCTTAATCCATGGTGGAACATACCGCTGCAGAACCTCAACGAAGTTTACAGTTACGTGTGAGCTTGCTGCATCTAGATTATCCAAGTCGCTCCTTGTATTATATTCTGCATTTGTTTCTTAGATTCTTTCTGGTTCCCCCAGACTTCTTTCTTTCTTTCTTTGGGCCTTGTCCCACCTCATGTGGGGTTGGTGGTGTTATTACGGATATGGCAGTGTCAGTTCCAGAGGGTGGCAGGATGCCCTTCCTGCCGCCACCTCAAACCCCCCAGGATGGAAGTAGTGTACCACAGCTGTTGGCTTACAGCTGTCTCATAGCTTCTACCTACCAGCGCCTAGTGCAAGCCATGGAATAGTGTGAACGTTTTCAAGTGTCTATGAGCCGTGTAACTGAGGCGGAACGTGGGGACCAGCCTGGTATTCACGTAGCGGGATGTGGAAAACCGGCTAAAAACCACATCCAGGCTGGCTGGAATACCGGCCCACGTTGTTAATCCGCCAGGCGGATGTGATCCGAGGCCGGCGCGCCTATCCGAGTCCAGGAAGCAGCGCATTAGCGCTCTCAGCTACCCTGGCGGAACTGGTTCCCCCAACTATCAACACTCAAATTCCCAGACAGTGTCTAAATTTCTTGTGTTGCCTGACGAACGCAAGTGCCGGTATGGCAGTAACTGTGGCCTGGTGACTGATCCTAGTTTTTCCTGCAGCTGTTGGCTTACAGTTGTCTCATAGATTCTACCTACCAGCGAGAGATTTCTTTTTCTACGCAGTACAGTTTCCGACCAGGCTCTTAAATCTTATCACTGGTTAGTTCCGCCCGGCTTTTTTTCTGCAGCTGAATAAAGGATCTTCCACTTCTTTTAGTAACAGATTGTATTTGTTGGTGAGCTCAATTTTGACAGAATTACCCAGACAACGTTTTTATCCTTTTACTGTTGTCTTTTCCCCTAAAGCCTCTTTCTTTTTTGGCCTAAACCGCTGTAAGTCCGTTTTCACGGCTTCAATATCTTCCTGAGTGGCACAAATCTTCTTACCTTATATTACGATCAACCTGTGTTTTGAGTATAGTCTACATACAGGTAGCCATGGAAGGGCCATACTGGGAATTTCTTCTTCTGTTCCAGTGAAAAGTGCACAGTGAAACCGCAGTTCACAATCCCTACGCATCAATCCAATCTGCATATCCACTGGAAAGCCACACTGGGAATGCCGCACGGAGTGGTCGCGCGGTTAGAGGCGGCATCTCAAGGATTGCGCGGCCCTTCCCGCCGGAGGTTCGAGTCCTCCCTCAACAATGGGTGTGTATGTTTTCCTTAGCTTAAGTTAGTTTATGCTAGTTTAAGTAGTGTGCAAGTCTAGGGACCGATGACCTCAGCAATTTGGACCCTTAGGAATTCGCACACATTTGAACATTCGCACACTGTGAGTTACTTATCCTGTCCCAATGCAGATTCCATAGTGAAACCGCAATTCACAGTCGCCGTACACTATTCCTATACTACTAAAAAATCTCCGAGAAACGCATATTTATGACCTATGGACAAATAAGTAAAAAGACATGTGCTTCTTCGTATTAGTGGTCCGTCAGAGCTGCAAAAACAAAGGTGTAGGATTAAAAACTTCATCAGACAAATGCGCGGTTTTTCTTCTCTGCGAGTAGACCTGTCCATCGAAAAAGCAACGTAGCAAATAAAAGATCAGTTGTGAAGTTGGATTCAAATTCTGGGTGAAAGGATGTTAGTGATAGGAAACGCTGATGGCATTGCGGCGGTCTCGGAAAGTTCGAAGGAATTACAAGACCTCTTGAACTGGATTAACAGTCTGCTAAGCACAGAATATGGACAAAGAGTAAACCAAAGAAAAAAGGTGTTAAGAAGCCGGAGAAAATGGTTTAGCGACAAAGTCAGCACGAAAACTGAAGACTATCTAATAGACGAAATTTAGGAATCTACTACCTTAGATGCAAAGTTAAGGAAACTGGGCAAAGCAGTGAGGATATAAGAAACAGAACAATGCAAGAAAGAAGCACTTTCCTCTCCAAAAGAAGTCCAATGCTATCAAGTATTGCTTTTCATTTGAGGAAGAAATTTCTTCAAACGTATGCATGTAGTTCAGCGATATGTGGAAGTGAATCATCGGCACTGGGGACAGTGAAAGAGGAGAAACGAAACGTTTGAGGTGCGGTGTACTGATGAGTGCTGAATATGAAGCGGATTGATCAGATAATAAATGAGGAGGTACTGTGCAGAGTCTACGAGCGAATGGAAATATTGTAAACACTAACTAGACGATGGGACAGAACATAAAACTTGTGTGAAGACATCAAGGAGTAACGTCCATAGTACAACGAGGGGCCGTAGAGGGCAAAGTTTTAGACGAAGACTGAGATGGGTTGTGATTTTCCCTCTTGTATTGTGGTTTTATTAAATCAGTAAAATTGATCTTTCCTTTATTGATCAAAAACGGCACCTTCTTCATCACTTAAAAAATAGCAAGAAGTTATCGTGTATCGAGAGTGAATTTTATAACAGACTGAGCGACAAGAGCTCGTGCTAAACGGAGTTCAGTCGGTTGAACAAAGTGAGAGGGAGACTTTCTTGGCGGAATGTAATTCCCTGAGGTAGATATAGAGGATCACAGGATGACGAGGAGAATAATCAACTCGGAAGATACAATTTACAGAACGAATTTTCACTCTGTAGAGGACTGTGCTCTGATTTGAGTCTTCCTGGAAGATTAAATCTGTGTGACGGGGTAGTACTCGAACCTGGGATCTTTGCTTTTTCGAGGACAGATGCTATACCAACTAGGTTGCCCAAGCGTAACTCGACGACGCACCCTCACAGAGACCCAGGAAGTTTCAAATCAGTGCACACTCTGCTGCAGAGTGAAAATTCATTGTGAATATTATCCTCTAGGATGTGACTAATCTTTTTCTCGGCAGTATCCTTTCTTCAAAGAGTGTTGATTCCGCAAGGTACGTCGAAGAACTGCTGTGAAGCTTGGGAGATAGGAGATAAGGCACTGGCGGACGTAAAGCTGCTAGTACGTGTCCTGAGTTATACTTGGATAGCTCCATCAGAAGAACGCTTGCCCGCGAAAAGCAGGGGTCCCAGTCCGGTACGTAGCTTTATTCTGCCAGGAAGTTTCAACACACCACCTACTAAGTTGTATTTACAATATTAATTGCAGACTGAACTTCCCTAGCGCAGGTGCTTTCACAGTATTACTCGAGTCCTTCTACAGAGACAGCGACTGTCTGTCACCGTGCTGTCTGTGTAATGAAACCCTCTCACAAAACATAAAGCCAGTAGAGCCCAGCAGCTAACTGACTTACCGGTTCCAGCGACTCCATTCTGTAAGTGGCTGCGTTCGCCCACGACTGTTTCTCATTGACTCCGACTTCTGCTCTAACGTTTAGCTAACTCCTTTTCTATGGACGCTCGGTCCTACAGTTTTGACTCGTTTTCACCTCACGCCCCTCCTGCCCTAGAAATGAGGCCATTTCGAAAGGCTTATCATCGCTTTACTGGCTACCCTTGCGCGTCGCGTTGTTCTTCAGGTTTCCTTCGGAAGCAGAGTGAAAGCAATAGGGAAACTTTCGCTATATGGTCTCGAACTGTGTCCTAAACCCTTCATTGGGGTCTCATACGTAGTGTACTAGTTAGTCTTACATGAAATAAGAACTTTAACACTTAACGTCGTGGGCACGCGTAAAGAAACTAAACCCACCAGTCATAACTTCTAATAACACTGAATAACGCTGCATAATTTAACTAGAAAAAGACTTGTGATATTCCTGTAGATAAACGCTAAATTCTACTATTCTTAGTCTTTTAAACTTAATGGATACGCAAAAACTAAAATCCCTCACAGGATTCCCCCTATTTATCATAAATATCGTTAAGCCTAGATCTGTGGTATAAACTGTTACGAAATTTGGCGTCTTTTGAATAATAAAACTGGAAAGTGAAACCTTCTATTACGTACTATCGGAAGTGGAAGGAGCTATGCCACGGAACAACAGTGGATATTGTGACGAGAGTTTACACATATTAATTTACTTTGAGAATTAGACGATGCCCCAACGACATGCGAAATTATTTGCAAATGGACATGGAGACAAAAAAAATGGCTCTGAGCATGATGGGACTTAACTTCTGAGGTCATCAGTCCCCTAGAACTTAGAACTACTTAAACCTTACTAATCTAAGGACGTCACATACATCCATGCCCGAGGCAGGATTCGAACCTGCGACCGTAGCGGTCGCGCAGTTCCAGACTGTAGCGTCTAGAACCGCTCGGCCACCCCGGCCGGCGACATGGAGACATATTATTGTCTATTGACGCTCGTCACTCCTCTTATAGCACGGCAAAATACTTGTTTGAGGAAAGTAGTTTCACAACATGAACGGCTGATAGCGACGTTGCGATTCGACAGCAATTTACAGACGAAGAACTGAGCGAAACAAATCCTGACACATGGGAAGCTATACAAGTGTCCTTAAGAAGGACTTCATGAATCCAGGTAAAGTGTATAATTATGTAAAATATCAAATGTGACAAGTTACGGATAATATTTTTAAATCTATAGATGTGTTTTGAACTCCATATATTGTACGAAATTATAGATTGGCCAGTGAGATATCTTTTCACTTTTCATTGTTTATTAAAATATGGAAGTTTTCAGTTCTGTGTCTGAAGTCTGCCAGCAATCTGTTATAAAATGTTGCACCAGAATACAAAAGTTCATTCTGAACTCTACTTAGGGATGCATAGGTTATACGAAAAGTTTTACTTTCAGTACTATGGAGGTTAATTGTACAGTTTACCTTTAATTCACTCTTGTTATGGACCACGTATTCCATTAGGGAGTACATATATTGACACACAAGTGCATGTCCCTGAAAACAAAGCTGCAAGATTTTCCTTTATCAACTTAAGACAATACTCTGACTGCACTCTTCTGTAGAATACATACGTTTCCTTTCCTTTTATGTATACTGCAACAAAAGATTATGGCATAGGACAGTTCTGACAAAGTTTGGTAACAAACCCCTATTCATGTCAAAATGACAACGATTTCCAAGCACAAAGTAGGTATAATTAATAATTTTCTCTATAAAAGAATTATAAGCAGCTGCTTTGTTATCCCAATAGCTGGAAGCCTGGATCTCAACTTTCCACAAATATCTGGACACCCATGTATTTCAGTAGATTCAGAAATGAGCTCCTTGAAGCACTGACAGGTATAAACCATTTTAAAATTGAAGACATGTACCTAAAAACGGGATAACCCTAAAAACTCAGAGATAAGTGTTGCCATCTGTTGCTGGGTACGGAAACTATCAAAATTGACGCTGGTCTCACCTCGAAATATCACTTAGGGGTGACACCAATGTCAATTTCGATAGTTCCCGTACCCAGCAACAGACGGCACTTACCTCCCAGCTTTTAAATTTACCTTGTGCACAAAAGCGAGAAGGCTAGACTGAAGAAACAGCTGACTCAAATACGTTCCGCGATGATCTATTTACACGCTACACTTTGTCTGTAGAGTGAGATTACCATCCAAAGCTTCGAGCAAATTGCCTCAAACTTCCAACTCCAACTCCCAGGTTTGCACGCATCTCTAATCTGCGCTAACCTGCTGTCCACAAGCTAAGATCTGTCTGCACAGATGTGATGTACCCGTGTGGGCCGGCCTTTACGTTTGGTACACTCTCGTTACAAAATATCGACAATTTTGTGTTAATATTCGTACAGTGCGTAAACCGTAAAGTGGTCAGTTTCAGAACAAGGTTGCAGGGTGCGGAGTAAGCAAGCCCGACCCCTACATGGGCTGCAACAGGATGGGAAGCTGTCTGAGAGGCAACAAGCCACCCCTGCGTTCTACAACGCTGCGCTTCGTGCTTCCACAAAATCATAAAATATGCACGTAAGTAAAAATAGTTGTTATTCCTAAATAAAACTGATATCATCTTATGTATTGACATGTTTAACATTTTGACCGCCACCAGGCCGCCAGTGGACACAGCCTGTCGCCGTGTGACCGCCGGAGGTAACAGGTTAGAATTAAGATTCACGCACCTTGTTTTGAAAGAAGTGAAAATAACAAAAGAGCGCCACAAAGAGGTAGAAGAGCTGTGAGTGAGTTACCGTAAATACAAACCTGGGAATGTGAACTGACAACCTAAATGTACTCCTGAGCTCAAAGCCACACCACTTACTTGAAACTGAAGAGTTCTGTGTATGTGAAAATCGATCTTATTCGTAAGCAAAAAAATAAGCAAACCAATAATTTCACGCTCAGTAGACTTGGTCAGTGCGAACCGCTTGAAAAAATAACTGCACAGAAAAAAACTGTAATGTCGACCTGTATAAGAATGTATCCTGAAACACACGAAAATTTCTGCACCGACGTATGGCTCTGGTAAAATAAGGAGACTGGCACAATCTACATTGCTCAAAGGAAACAAAACAAGCGCGTATTATGAATCCCATCTGCAAAATGAAGTACTGATGGAAAACGCAAAACGCAGGAAGACTCCGCAACAGCTAAAAAAATACTGCTAAAAACTAACTGCAGTTGGTCCAGGGAAATTGGGTTGATAATCTTGACACAGAATGACAATGGAACACATGACTCAACATTAAAGTACTGAAATTTCAGTTAGGGAGGAACTTATAAAAATTATAGACTAATATGAAAATTCATTTAATCTAATAACTTCCATGGTACAGTAAATTAACTCAGAAGATCAATAATTATCAAAAACTCGACTGTGACGAGGGTGAAGTGGGCCAACAATACAGGCATACAAAAATAAAAATAAACATTTTACCTCATCAAAACTTTTTTTATATCTGTACACTGTTCAACAATTGTTCTGAGTCAACATTCCTCCACGAAATAAATCTGCAACACACACAGTTCCAAAAGGGCGTCCATACATTGCACGGTACACTCAGCGAACCCCCGCCTGCTGCACATCGCTGCTATCCACTACTGACTGTCCAAGATTCTACGCCTTCACAGTACTGCCATCGCAGTAACAGATGCTGTTGTCTAATAACTGTTTCTCAGACCACAGTTCTTCAAATATATCATTTTCCTTTACAAATATTAACACATCCAGTAACATCACCAAAAAATAGCAATATTACAGAGCTTCTTGTTTGTTTGGATAATTTAGAGAACTCGAAGAGACAGACATCCTGTGCCTGTCTGAGCACCACATAACCACAGGGTTAGATATGACACATATAACAGATTACACTGTTGCAGCTTACTCATGCAGAAATAACATAGGAAAAGGAGCAGTTGGTAAATACATTAAGACAGAACACAAGTTCAAAAACACTGGGACAAGTGAATTTCGTATTGATCAGCCCACTGTAGTATGTACTTGTGAATTAATGGCGAAAAGATTTAACTTTTAATTGTAACTGTATACTGATCCACACTGGAAAATTTTGAGTTATTTATGAGGAATCTGCATTCCTTACTGTGCTGTCTGTCAGACAGCAGCGATGTAGATTTCCTAAACGATTATGATAGGAAAAATGATCTGGAAACCTTATTTGGATGCAACAATTTGGTCTCAGTAATTACCTTTACAGCACGTGTGGATAAAGACAGGAGGACCCTAACTCGTAATGCTTTCTTTGATGAAGCTTAAAGCAGGAAAATAACTATTTACCCAGAAAATTCTCCGCCTGATCATGATGCACAGTTAGGATAAATAACATAGCACCTTACAGTATGGATACTCCTCAGTGGAAATCAGAATAATTAATGACTCCACGACAAATTTTTTTCAGAATAGTTTACAGGAGATGACATGGGGTGCAATTTATAATGAACCAAATGTTAACATAAAATTCAGTCTATTCCATGATAAATTCATATCGTCGTTTGAAAATTGCTTTCCACATAAGCTAATCAGAAAGGGCTTTTGTCATAAAGAAAACCATGGATCACTAGAGGGATTAAAGTATCCTGTGAAAGGATAAGGGAAATGTACCTTTTGGCAAGAACAAGTAGAGATCCTGCAGTAGTTACACATTTCGGAAACTACTCAAAATTACTAATAATGCTAATTAAAAATCAGAGAACATGTACATAATGTGAGAAATCAGTAAATCTTGCAACAGGCTTAAGGTTATATGGAATTTAATGAAACGAGAGACAGGACAATCAGCCACAGAACAAGACCACTATTGAACTGAATGGAAGGGCTGTTATGTCAGATGGCCACTTGTTACGACTTCTGCAGTACTTGTTATGGCCGTTTGCTACTTGTTACGACAGATGGGCACTACCTGTTAGCAGTATAGACAGTGGTTGCACCAAAGACTGAGATGGCGTGGGGTTTTACAATTATTTATTGAACTTTCTTTACAATTTCTCCCTCGTCGTCGCTGCCCAGCTCTGCGGATCCTTCCGCCTGGTTGCTGCTGTGTAGATTCTCCGACAACACGTGCAACGCGCGCCCCCAGTGCTCCGCTGAAGTCAGGATGCCCTGTGGTTGAGATGAACTCGTCGCCGCTCGGCAGCCCAGTATGGGACCCCCATGGAGTCGCGTCGCCTGCTGCACCGGCGGCTGGGAAGCCGTCAGTCGCGATGACCGCTAGCTCCCGTCATGGACGGACCACGCGCCGTGGGGCCGGTTGCCGTGGAGTCCGGGCGTCAGTCCCCGGCGGCGCCTGTGCCCAAGATGTCTCTGGGGCCAGTCCGGCTGGCAGTTCTCGCTGTAGTTAGTCAGCCATGGCGCCGACCGGACTCGGGCCGACCCCCAGAGCTGAGGTATCCATCTGGCGGCGAACGGATGACTCCTGTGAGCTGGAACAGACTTCCAGAATCATCACCTACGAAGATTGGACATTCGGAAACGGAACATATCCGTCCTCAGATCCTGATAGCTTCTGTCCGTTGCTGCCTGCGCTCCTCTATTTATATCCGGCAGGAGGACGTTTTTTACCCTCGGTGGCAGCTTCTTGTTATTACTTCCGCAGTATGTTGCAGCATAACTTAGGGTGCTGGCCTCACTTCCCTTACTCAGCACTCTCCAGGCTTCGCTCGGCGCTCGGTCTGCGTGCATCCCTGCGTCAGCCTGTTGATAGACTGCAACTGTCAGCAAGGCTATCTGTGCCGCGCCTACTTCGCGATGCCGCGATCGCCGGCTGCCTCTGTTTTGCCATTCTCCTCTGCATGAAGCAACGCTTACTACATGTGTCCGCAACACTGCCTCCTCCTAAATATTAAATTCGTCCCTGAATTTACCCTATACGTTAACTCTAGTCCTATCCTATATTCTACTTCTTCCCTATATACATCCAGGTTGCTCTGACTCATGCCCTAGAAGTAATCCATTCTACACGAATCTCATGGAGCGGTCTTGCATTAACATGCTGAATCCTCCGTTTTAATAAGACATATACCACACCGATAAATACAATCAACATGGTAATAGTACTGGTTGAAATACCAATGGTCACTATGATACGTTTCCACCTGGTATCGTACTCCTCCACATTCCTTAATAATTGCTGCATTGAAATTTGACCTTTCTCCGAATCTACTAGTTTATATATCGTTTGCAATAGTGTAGCATCCAAGGTGTTATTAATATACGTCAAATTTTCTCCTGGAGCGATGCTGAACGACGCATCTGGCCAGTACAACGTCAGATGAGTATCTGTAACCTTGGTGACTCTCGTGACTGTCGCTGGTAAGCTGAAACGATCCCCTACCATTTCACAATTTATCCCATTGATTAGCAAACCACTGTCCCGTAATTCCATCTCCGTGGTTGCTGTCCAATTCCCATTGTCATAACACTTGGCCGATATCCTCTCTGTAGCGAATACAGAATACAACCAATGCCTCTCTGTAGCGAATACACAATACAACCAATGCCTCCCAACTTGCTGAAAATGTGGCGTGGGTTTCACTATTATTCTCTAACACTCCGAAGCTTCTGCTTCTGCTCTAAATGACGGGATCTCACACGACCCCTTGCCTGTGAAAACAATCCGTGATGGACAAATGGAAACTGACTCCGTTAGACATCTACTCAACTCTAAACTCGACATAGCAACATGAGTATCCCACTCCTTAGAAATTAATAAAACCTCCTGTGTCCTGAACTGTACGCCCTTCCCCATGCACTCCCATCTGACCGGATAAGCATCCACTGTGTAACAGTGATACTGTCTCCCCACACTAGTTACTGGAAATCTAATCTCTATATACATCTTGACTAGATCCATTGTTACCTTAATCCTAGACATATGATAAAAAAGTGACACACTCGCTTCAATTATCGGCACTATGTGCTCTACCCGCTTTGGAAACTCTCCCTCTGCCTGCTTCAGACTGCGTCTGAATTTTTCTGGTAACATCAACGTCACACTCACCTGCCCGTGCAATGCGTGATGTACTGCCTCTTGCAATTCATCCAGCCTCACTCGTGTATCACCAATGCTGTTAACCAGTTCCTGCAGCAATTTAGCCATTTCCAGCTTCCTTTCCACCATATCCAATCGCGCTTGTACTTGCTCCAGATCTGTATTCAATAATTTCTGAGTTTGTTCCATATATGCTCGTAATCCTGTAGCCATCCCACGTACCACGCATGTCACATTCAACAACTCTGTACCTGATCCCTGTATCTCTGTTGTGTGCGTATATCCACTAACTTCCCTATGCTTTCCTCCCTGTCGCGAATAACTGTTAAAGAATTGTTCAAACCCTCAATATCGTCTCTATCTGCTGTTCCAAAAATTGTTTTCAGCAACTTCCCACCTGAATTCAACCAACCCCTCTTTACTCTCTTTCTATTCCTTGGAATCATGCTCACGACTTGGCGCAGTTGTTCCCTTATTTCCTTGCATGACATATCCAAATCCTTGTACTCTTCTTGCACATCCCGTAATATTCCGTTCTTAGATTCAACCGTTTCCACATTCGATACCACCTCTTGTAGCTGCCGCATCTCGTTCCTTACCTGCAGGATGTTGAGTACCAGCTGAAGCGCCCACTCTTGACTCGTGAGGACCACATCCGGTTGTTTCTCGAATAACACCCCACTTCTCAACGGCATATCCTGTACCTGGCCAGCTTGTGTCATCTGCCAGAGGACTACACCCCATACTATCCACTTGTACCCCATTCTGCTTCAACTGCAGGATGGAGAGAGAAGGAAAAAACTCCCATCACTCCCCCTTAACACCAATAAAGTAACCCTAGTCTATACACAAAAATAATACACACATGATAATTACTGCTAACTACACATCCCTCGAACGCAACTTATACTTAATACCCTTTTTACTGTCTGTTTCTGGCGCTTCTTTTCGCTTTCTGCCAGAAGGAGAAGTACATATACAAGGATCTACTACCCCTGGAACGGCTGAACTCTACCAGCGTGAACCACCATTGTCTTGGTAGGTAATTGTAATTTTACATTGACAGGTGATGTCATTTCCAGGACGAAGCATGTCAAAAGGTGATGGCATCTTCCACCCATACACCACTTCGTACGGCGACAATCCTGTCGACGTAAATACCTTACTATTATATGCACAGGTTACGAATTGCACGTAGACATCCCAGTCAATGTGTTGACTATTTACATAGTGACTCAACATCTTAGCGATCGTGCGATGCACTCTCTCCGTTCGTCCATTTGCTTGCGGATGGAATGGACTAGTCCGTAGTTTCTTTACCTTCAGTAACTTACACAGTTGCTTCATCAGATCAGACGTGAAATTAGTACCTTTATCCGAAATTAAGGACTGAGGTATCGCACACATGAGTAACCAATTATTAACTAAAGCTTGTGCCACCGTACTTGCTTTCTGATCTGGTAACGCGGCCATGACTAAGTACCTAGAAAAGTGGTCAATCACTGTTAACACATACTTATTCCCTACTGCATTCCTATTTAATGGACCTAATACATCAATTCCGATTTGTTGAAAAGGTCTGTGTGCCTCTGGCAATCTTTGAAGCTTAATCTTTTGATGGCTGAAGTCCGCACGCTGTGCGCATGGCACACAATTCCTAGCGTACTCGTCCACGCCTTGACGTCGTGTTCTCCACCAAAACTTCTCCGCTATCCGCCTATCCGTAGCTCTTCTCCCGCCGTGTCCTGAAAGAAAATTGTCATGTGCCTGTTGCAAAACTTCAGATCTTAACGCTGCTGGTACGATGACGCGCGGGCCGTATTTCGTCGACCTGCAAAGTAACTCGTCCTGTACTAGGACCTGCGGTTGCTTTCTGAACAATTAGCAATCACTATCCACAGCTTGTGCCTTTTTCCACTGATCTTCAGTCACCCCTGTTACTTGTAATATTGCCACTTTCCTGCTCAATGCGTCAGCATTGGTATGTTTCACACCTGGCTTGTGTATTATCTCATAATCGAACTCACTGAGTTTCAGCGCCCATCTCACTAGCCTACTCACTGTGTCTTTCAGACCTAATAACCATTTCAGAGCTGAATGATCCGTCACAACCTTAAACCTTTTACCGTACAGATAACATCGAAAGTAAGAAATCCCGTATATTACCGCTAACAATTCCATCTCCGTCGTGGAGTAATTTTGTTCCGACTTGTTAAGTTGATGAGACGCGAACGCAATCGGATGTTCTTTGCCATCAATTTCTTGCCCAAGTACAACCCCAAGAGCGTAATAGGACATGTCACATTGTAGTATAACCTCCTTCGAAAAGTCTGGAAACTTCAAAACTGGATCTGATGTCAGTATCCGTTTCAACTTTTGAAATGCTCTCTCGCACTCTGACGTCCACTGGAAGGTGACACATTTTCTTAGCCTCGCTATTTTTGCGAACCCCTGTACGAATTTTCGATAATATCTCGCAAGGCCAATATACGATTGCAGTAGTTTAACCTTTTGCGGAACCGGAAAATCTAGTACTGCAGAAGTGAGACGAGGGTCTGTCCGTACCCTGTCCTGACTGATAACATTCCCGAGATAATTTACTTGTACTTGCGCAAAATGGCATTTGTCCAAACTTAATGTATGAAACGTCTCCTTTAAAAAATTTATACACGACTGTGCTTAAACTGAAACACAATATTTTTTAGCGCAAACTTCCAAAAATCCCTACGAAAGAATGACCCTGACTAACATTAACCTATACATTTCACAAATCACTTACCACACAAAAATCTTCGTTACTCAAGCTACTGCAATACAGCGAACGCCACTACTGCCAGCTAAATAAAAGATTCAAACTACTGAAGGCACTAACTACTGATAGGCATAGTTAGCAAATGAAAGATTTTAATACAGAACAAACAATGTATTTACCTTAATAGTCATAATACATATAGCAGTTCATGACATCCAGTGTTACAAATTTCAAAACTCCGCTATCTCTCTCCCCACGTCCACCACTGCTGGCGGCTCACCTCCAGCTGCGCAACGCTACGTGCCACTAACAGCCAACTGCCGCTGCCCAACACTACAATGGCAGATAACAATGCAAACCAGCCACAGATTGCACACAGCACAGCCAGCGATTTTCATACAGAGCGCTACGTGGCGTTACCAATAAGAAAACCTAAACAGCCTACTTACATAGCCCCCATGCTCCCCACAAAAAATTTTACAAATTGTTTTGGGCAGTGGCCAATACAGATTTGAAAAAAAAATTCATAATTACTGTAAGAAATATATCAAATGCACACACTTATTAATACAATGTTGGTCAAAAGCTAATATGTTCTCACAGTCCCATAAAGAAAGTCATGATCATTCATCACAGTAAAATTACACTGTTTCTTTTTTTTTTTCAAAGTCTGAATAGTAAAAGAGAATGTACACGGAAGTAGTGGATTTCTAAGCAGTCTTGAAGAAGTAGTGTTGTCCTTCCAACGGAAAGACAGTGCTGACTCTTGACATGCAGACAGGTAATGGGCCACAACAGAGGAAACCCACAGCAGAGTCAGTCGAAGTTTTGAAGAATATTGGTAGGTTGGTCATCACAGAGTAGACCCACTGTAGTCCTTGTAGAGATGGCCAGCAGCCATCTGTTTGACTGTGCAGGCCCACAATCACCACTGAAGAGTCTTGCGGATAATATAGTAAGTCCACAACCACCACTTGTGCACTCACAAAAATTGTTTTTGAAATGTCCTTAGAACCAGCAATGCTGTTATCCAGTCCCTCACTGAATTATTAACACATGTGTAAACACTAACAGTCCCTACTTCTCACATATTGTCCATATACTATGACCAACAGAAATGTGTGCAGTGAAATGATACTTAATTTGAAGAACTGGTGTCTATACAATTATAAATTTAAGACATAAAAATACAATTACAAAGGCACAAAATACATCATTAAAGAACATAACAATACAGATAACATTTGTAGTAAAACGGGCTTTACAAAAGAATAGAAATAAACATATACATCAGTGTTACAGGAATTATGACATAAGTACATACATAAAAGATCAGAATAATTTTGAAACATCAACTTAACCCATGAGCAACAAAACAGAATAAATAGTGTCTAAACATCTTTACAAAGTAAATAATATAGTATTAGAAAAATTCTACAACATAACTCTCATCAGATAAACACATAAAGACAGGAATAACACAAATAAACAAGGGTACACAAACACATAGTGGGATAACACAAAAGGAAAGGACAGGGTTTGTTTTCAGGGTAACATTTGGTACTGCAGTCCAACCCAAAACTTCATACGATAGAGCGTCCCTCTTATTTCAACATTTGCTCCTGCCAAAAAAACTCCTATCCAAGTATGCTTTCTGTATTCTGTTCTCATCCTCTTTCAAAAATAGTTTTTCTCCACTGTACACTACTTTCTTTGGCCAAACCATTTTCTTATAGCTTCTCAATGCTTTTCTTCCAATTCATCATAGTTAGTTTCTTATATAGTCTATCCCCTCTTAAGCTAACTCTAACCTACTGAGCTCAGATGCTAAACTAAGGGACGAGGCAATGCAGCAACACAAAACAATTAATACAAACAACAATGAAATAAAAATGCAAGTAAGCAAAGCAAGCAGCAATAAATGTAATAATTATATCTAAACATGACAAAGCTGAAGCAGAAAAAATATTACAGTAAAAATGTTGAATACCTATGTCACATCTTAACACTAGAGTGATGCATCACGAGAACATACGCTAGCAGATAAGTTACCAAATCGTAAAAAAATAATTTTTGCAATTCCTATGAAGGGAAATGTCTATTTGTGCTCTCTTTTCCAAGAAAGTACATCATAAAATGATTCTTTACTGGGTCTGTAGACAGAAAATAGTAATATTAGTACATCTATTAAATTTTATTTTAACCAATGCTGCAGTGCAGATAGAAACTGGAATTTTAAGCAAAATGAGCAATCTCTCAGCTAGAAAGACAATAGATATAAAATGTTTCTCATCATTTCATTTCAGTAAATATCATAAATTAAGAACTCTACAGTGTAATCATGTTTTCAAGTTTGAGGGTGTCGTATTTACGATGCTTTCTACAAAGGAATGTCAATAGCGAGGATAATGGCCTGTTTTTTTTCTCTCCACCTGTGCCTCTGACAGGCACACACTAATGGCTTTCTTTTGTCAGGTGGTTGTCGCGCAGCTGGGTGCCCACGACGCATTACACGTGCAGGTGGTCACTTAACTTTCTTACCGAAATATTTACGACACCAGTTTCCGCTACAGTGGCAGTCTCATATAAAAAAATTCACAGGTCAACAATTTGCGTTACACATCTGTAGAAACAAAATCCTATTGATATAACAGTGTCCAAAAAATTTTTGTCGGCATTGTAATACATTCACGCATTTACATAGATTTCATAGCTCTTAAAGTACGATTCTTGGTTTCCAACAACATTTTTCACAAACCAGAGTCCCTAACCACTACTCATTATTCCTTACCTTATTCGCCGACACTTCCTCAATATTTCATCATAACAGATATGTAGCCTAATCAAATAACTCATATAGCATCACCTTAAACATACCTCAGCAGCATAATACACATCTTCGTCGCAATAATATCATAACAGATCAATCATATCTCAAAATCATCATAGCTTTCTGAATATTTTAAAACCTAAAAAAAATTCTCTGCTCATTTCAAAAGTGTCATCTACCTCAAACGTACTTTAAAAATCATGACCCCATACCAAATACATCATTCAAAGTTCTCATATTATCACAACAGATCCGAAAATAATATGAACAGTTCACAAAGTACAGACAAATACAATTTTATAAGTGTGAAGTTATCCAACGGTGTAATTACGTAAACATCTGTCATTGATGTAGTAAAATAAATGTTTGTCTCTCTCAGTTAAATAATCACATAGCTGTGTAATTTATGTGTTAGAGAAATATGGTACCGATGTGTAAAGTTGTATAAGCAAATACCATATTAGCTAGGGCTCCTTGTGCTTGCCATACACATGGTACACAAAGTAAGCGTGTACCCCCCTGAGGATTAATGTAATTATACCCTCAGGTGTTACATTTCATTCCATTGCTGTAATCTGTATCATGAAAAACTTTCTTTTTAATTCAACAATCTTGATAAATAAATGGTTTAAGTACCAAATTAATCACTCTAATGCGTGCCCTGTAGTGCTAAATGTGCGTTTTGCTGTAAGATAATTCTGTGGAACTGTCGTAGTTATCGTCCTCTGTAAGCATATCGTCTGTCGTCATGTCGGTAATTTCTGTAATTAATTTCTTGTCGGTCACGTGGTGGAGAATTTCTCCCTGAATCGTAACTGCGCGCTGGACCGTTGCGTCTGAAGTTATTCCTTCTCCCTTGATAATAATTATTTTGGTTCCCGTATTGTCTGCCTCTCTGATTGTCTCTGTGATATTCATTACTACGGAAATGCGATCTTTCTCTGTAACTATTACTCTGCCAGTGGTCGTCATATGGGTGGTGTCTGTTTTGGTCACAATTTGTGTTGTGAGAATGGCCTTGTCGTGTCCAGTTATTGTTTCTTTCATCGCGGAATTGCGACAGATGTGACCTGTAGTGATTGTTTTCCTGTTTTCGCATCCCGCGACTGTCTGTGTCAATTTCTAATTCTTGTAAGAGTCCCTGAAAAGCTTCAATGTCGTCTTTGCAACGTCCTGCCAAAATAATATGTCGTAAATGTTCAGGCAATTTCATGAAGCAATTGTGGATGAGTTCTGTGGGGCTGTATGGGTTTGAAAGATATTGATTCTTATGTAACATGTCTTCAAAATATTTCACAAGACTGGAAAATTCAGATTGTTCGAAATGTTTCATCATTATGATGCCATGTTTTACTCGGTCTTGTGTGATTTGAGACCAATATGCTGAGAGGAAGGCATGTTAAAATTCTCCTTCACTGTGGCAATCGTGAATGACCGATCGCATTCTTACAGCTGGTTCATTCTCCAAGTAGCCACACATAACTTCTAATCTGTGCTCTAATGACCAGTTGGGAGGAAAACAATGAGAGAATTGATGGAGCCATGCTTGTGGATGAATGTCGTTGCCAGAATTCTTAAATGTTTTGAATTTACGTGCATTAATGAACAGCTTATAGTCAAAATCATCGTGTCGGCGGTTCCATCTCAAAATTCGGTGCACCTTGCCAATTTCTTTCATAATTTCCGAAATGCTCTGTGTTATTATTTTGTGGCTTTATCGTATTTCTAAGTCCCTCTTCCCATGTTGGAGCGCTCTGTCCTCTGAAATACGAAATTCTTGTATTACCTGTGTCAGCTGATCTTGTACTTCCTGGATTTCTCTTTGGTGTTGCGTATTAATTTGATTCTGATTTTGTTTGAATTTCTTAATTTGTTCATACTCTTCTGTGTCAGTGATGGCTACAGGTCTTGTGTCATTCAGATCATCTTCTACATTTGTAGATAACTTAGTGAACTGATCCGAAAGTTCGGCTACTTTCTCCGATAGTGAACACATTTCCTCAGTGTTTTTTTCTGAACCAAGTTTCAGAGTGTCCATTTGTGTTGAAATCGAATCTACTGTGTCCTTTAAGTTTTCCTGAGTTCTTGCAAGTTGCGTAACCGAATCAATGGATGCAACTGAGTCCATTTTAGCTTGTAAAGTGTCGTGATTTTCACGAACAATTGTTTGCAGTTCTTTTATGGCTGATTCGTGATTCTGTAACGCATTTTCATGCCGGGAAAAAATAGGTTGAAAATGCTCACAAATTTGTGTTTTTACCTCATTACAGATTTTTTGGCATTTCGATTCAATGTTATGTAACTCAGTAGTTAAATCTTCACGTGTTTGTTCAAGTGTGGTGTCTAATTTTTGAAGCTTTTCCTGTGTTTGTTTCTGATTTTGTTCCATTGTGTCTAACTGTTGCTGTGTTTGTCTCTGGTGTTGTACCATTGTGTCTAACTTTTGAAGATTTTGTTCCATTGTGTCTAACTGTTGCTGTGTTTGTCTCTGGTTTTGTTTCATTTGTTGCATTAATTGCAATAATAATGTATTAGTGTCTGGAATCTATTCCTCTATGCTTTTTGGCAGTGCATTTGCACCGGCAACATTCACATTTTGACAAGCAGGAAATGTGTCTTGACTTATTTGAGAAAACGGTGAGGACGCAACACCTGAATCTACAGTATTTGCAAAATTGTGTCCTGTCATTTCAGATTCCTGACGCGAGCTGTTGCCGACCGATCGATCGATAATGCTTCCCTGTTCACTAATTGTTTCACTGCCTACACCATTATTTGCAACCCGCTCCATTTCCCTATGCACAATTACCAAATTACTACTTTGAACATTAGTTAATTCATTACATGGTGGCGCTAACACACTGCTTTCGTCTTCACTGTCATTTCTCAGTTTACTTTGGAGCCTAGTATTACGTTTTCCACACGCCATTATTGTCACAATATTTCACACGATAACACAAAAAAGCACAATCTGAAGAGCAAAAATAAGAGAACACATTAACATAGCACTGAAAATAATATCTAGTTAATTGCAAGCGCAGCTGCGAAATACTTGGTGCAAACCTACATGAATGCCACAACTGTTTTACTGTACAACAATGAAAAACTGCAACTACAAAGGAAATTCTCTCTATAATTACGCGCTAGCAATAAATAAAAGCTACTCTAATTACACAAACTACAAGAAAAAAATCAGAAGATTCCAGTGAGGTATTCTGGCAGGGTCGCCATATTAAACATCCCCTTTGAAAAATTTATACACGACTGTGCTTAAACTGAAACACAATATTTTTTAGCGCAACGCAATCTAACTTCCAAAAATCCCTACGAAAGAATGACCCTGACTAACATTAACCTATACGTTTCACAAATCACTTACCTCACAAAAATCTTCGTTACTCAAGCTACTGCAATACAGCGAGCGCCACTACTGCCAGCTAAATAAAAGATTCAAACTACTGAAGGCACTAACTACTGATAGGCATAGTTTGCAAATGAAAGATTTTAATACAGAACAAACAATGTATTTACCTTAATAGTCATAATACATATAGCAGTTCATGACATCCAGTGTTACAAATTTCAAAACTCCGCCATCTCTCTCCCCACATCCACCACTGCTGGCGGCTCACCTCCAACTGCGCAACGCTACGCGCCGCTGACAGCCAACAGCCGCTGCCAAACACTACAATGGCAGACAACAATGCAAACCAGCCACAGACTGCACACAGCACAGCCAGCGATTTTCATACAGAGCCCTACGTGTCGTTACCAATAAGAAAACCTAAACAGCCTACTTACATGTTAGCCGTGCTGACTTTAATCTTTCAAACACCTCCTCTAACCGTTCCACATGCTGCTCTATATCTCTTGAAAAAACTATGTCATCCAGATACACCATGCATTTTTTCAGTTTCAACCCGCGAAAGACTCCATCCAACAACCTCTGAAATGTTGCTTGAGCGTTTTTTAGTCCAAACGGCATTCTTGTATACTCGAAGTGACCATAATGCGTGGTAAATGCTGTCTTTGGCCTGTTCTCCGGACATACTTCAGTCTGGTGATAACCACTTCGCAAATCCATTGTGGAGAAAAATTTACACTGCCCTAGGTTGTGTAATGTTTCTGTTATATTCGGAATCGGATATACGTCCGCCACTGTCCGTTCATTCAAATGTCTGTAATCGCAACAAAAGCGAAATGTTTTTGACCCGTCCGGTGTCTTCTTCGGAACTAGGACCACGCTATTAGACATAGGACTATTACTGTGCTGGATTATCCCATCTTCCAGTTGTTGCTCTATTCATTGCTCTACTATTGGTTGTAATTATTTCGGTAGTCTGTATGGCTTACAATACACCGGTGCGTGATTCCCTGTCGGAATTCGATGCTGTGTTATCGGTGTAGCAGGTAACGTACCCTGTGCTTCAAACAATGCTTTATACTTTAGTAATAATGCTTCTATAATCGAACGATCATTTCCTCTCAGATGATTTACCTTGTCACGAAGTGCAGACGTGCTGACGGTTTGCTTCACATCATAGTCTAGCCTCGAACTATCGATGTCCTCTTCATCCATCAACTCTACTGTGGCTATTACTAATCCCTTCGGCAGATCGACATCATCCTGCCCCAAGTTATCTAAACTCACCGCAACCATAAACTGCTCAATTGTCCGCTACCCGTGATATACTCGTACGAATAAAGCAATGCTTTTCGTCTAAAACCTCATTACTCGGTAGTGGCTCTACCAAGAATAACCCCTGCTGTGGCACATCAACATCCACCGGTACCTAGATCAACTTCCCTGTACCTGTTCGTACTTTGTCACACGAAATCACCTTTAATACACTTGTACGCAGTTTAGTTGGTATCACAGTAGGTATTGGTGCACGTTGCAACGGCTGTACCCATTGAGAACAAGTTCCCATCGAGTTCCAGCATACGTTGCGAAAGGTCAATTTTGGCGTGATGTTTAATCAGAAAGTCCAACCCAAGTATCGCTGAACATCCCTGTCCCACAGTTGACAACACCTCCATTTGCTCCCGGAACCACACGTTCCCTATCTTAAACTTGAGCTGTGCTGTCCCTAGTGCATCTAATTTTTTATCACCTACTGTGCGCAATCTGTATCTCGGAGCTTCCAATCCTTTCTTGCCCACGAGGTCCATACTGACAACTGATACATGCGCTCCAGTATCCACTAAAACTCTTCGCCACTTATTTTTTATCCAAACCATCAAACTACAATCCGCCTCTTCGTGCACTCTCTGAGTACCTCTTTTTACTGGGAAAGCCTCCCGACAGCAGGAACAGTCCCTTTTTTCGCTTAACAAGTTTTTACCTGCTGTATCATTAACCCGTTTCTTGGCACTGCAGTGCCTTATGACCTATTTTCTGACAATTGAAACACGGCGGTTCCCGACATTTTCCCTCAAAATGACCTTGCTTCCCACAATGGTAACAGTTTGGAAGACGAAAAAATTTTCTTGTCCTTGCGACTTCTAATGGCGCTGTCCACTTCCTGCAAATGTGTAGCTATGCGCAATGCTGCTGTGAAGTCACTGGAATATTCCATCCGTATCCGGCGTGAAAAATCCGCCGAGACCCCTCGCAAAAATGCGTCTAAAGTTCTATTCTCTGCTTCTTTCAATAGAACTTCATTTGCACTCGCATCTTGCGTTAACTCATGCGTGTGCGCATTCGTTCTCCTAATTCTGTCTGAAAATTCTTCAACCGTTTCACCCGTTTTTTGCATCATCCTCCCCAACTTGTCTCTAAAAAATGTGGCACTGTTTTGTTTCCTAAACCTTTGCACTAATCCCTCAGCCAACTCTGTGAAAGTAGTAGCATCCTTTAACCCTTCGTGGTATGCCACATAAGTCTTTGCGTCACCTACTAACCATAACCTCGCCATTTGCAAACACATTTCATCTGACCAGCCACACAGTCTAGCCGCACTAAGTACGTCACCAATGCAAACTTTCACATCCTCCGATGTTTTACCCGAGAAGTAAGATATCAAACTAGCCGCTGAATTACCCTTGCATTCTACACTATCGCTTCCAGAGCCTGATTGAGTACTATGCAACAATTGTTGCTCCAACCTCTGCATGTGCTCCCTGCCGCCGTTGGATAAGCAGCTGCCAGCAGAAAGTCGTATACTCCTAGCTCACTCATTTGTTACATAGTTTAATTCTTAATTTATTTGCGTGGTTCTGGTACTTGCATTGTTTAATTCATAAATTTCGGGCGTATTATAGTACTTGAGAGTTGTAGCATCGCGTTTCAGTACCTGAATAGTGTAAAAGATCTGCAGCAGATAGGCACTTGGTGTAGGGAGTGGCAACTGACCCTTAACGTAGACAAATGTAATGTATTGCGAATACATAGAAAGAAGAATACTTTATTGTATGATTATATGATAAAGGAACAAACACTGGTAGCAGTTACTTCTGTAAAATATCTGGGAGTATGCGTGCGGAACGATTTGAAATGGAATGATCATATGAAATCAATTGTTGGTAAGGCGGGTTCCAGGTTGAGATTCATTGGGAGAGTCCTTAGAAAACGTAGTCCATCAACAAAGGAGGTGGCTTTCAAAACACTCGTTCGACCTATACTTGAGTACTGCTCATCAGTGTGGGATCCGTACCAGATCGGGTTGACGGAGGAGATACAGAAGATCCAAAGAAGAGCGGCGCGTTTCGTCACAGGGTTATTTGGTAACCGTGATAGCATCACGGTGTAGCTTGCTCGCCAGGTTTCGAGAGGGTGCGTTTCTGGATGAGGTATCGAATATACTGCTTCCCCCTACTTATATCTCCCGAGGAGATCACGAATGTAAAATTAGAGAGATTCGAGTGCGCACTGAGGCTTTCAGACAGTCGTTCTTTCCGCGAACCATACACGACTGGAACAGAAAAGGGAGGTAATGACAGTGGCACGTAAAGTGCCCCCCGCCACACACCGTTGGGTGGCTTGCGGAGTATAAATGTAGATGTAGATGTAGATGTAGATGTGCTGCTTTTGCAACTCTGGCATTTTCCGTGTGGTATACCTCACCTCACATAAATAAAATTGTATTACCCAGAAGTAAGTTAATTCCTTGCACGTCTAATGGCAAGCCATCTAGACTTACCACATAGCCCCGTTACATGACCATAAAATCCACACACATCACAAGTGCTTGGTACAAATTTATCGCAAGGAGCGACGTGACCTGTTAATCCACACACTACACATTTAGATGGTACTAAGTTAAAGTGAGTATCATTCCCCTTCAGGCCAAGGTCCAGAGTCTGTGCCTAAGCCATGTCTCCGCAATATCCTTTCTTTCAGGAGTGCTAGTTCTGCTAGGTTCACTGGAGAACTTCTGTAAAGTTTGGAAGATAAGAGATGAGATACTGGCAGAAGTGAAGCTGTGAGAACGGGCCGTGAGTCGTGCGTGGGTAAATCAGTTCGTAGAGCACTTGCCCGCGAAAGGCAAAGGTCCCGAGTTCGAGTCTCGGTCCGACACACAGTTTTAATCTGCCAGGATGTTTCATATCAGTGCACACTCCGCTGCGAAGTGAAAATCTCATTCAAGCTGTAAGACATCTGTTTCAGGAGTTGTGCATTGTGACTACTGTTTCATATTATATTTTTTCCCTCACGAAGTTTGTTGTAGATAATGTATTACAGTTGAAAAGGAACAATGAGGTACATAGCTACAATACACGAAGAAAAAAATGACGTTCATTACTGCACATCACGATGAGGTTAATGGTGTTAAAATAGCTAAGAAGTAAATGATAACTGAGAATTGCTACGTTTTATAAAGCACCAGTGCCTTAAAGCTTAACACGTCAAAAACAGACATGTGATCTAAGAGTTCACAGCGATCTGCTTACAGTCAAATGTAGTGAGAATGCAAGCGAACTTTATTTCGATCTGAGAGAATTTCGGAATAAAACAGAGAATAGATCGGTTGAAGGTGTAAATTTAATAGCTGCACTACCAGCCATTAAAATTGCTACACCAAGAAGAAATGCAGATGATAAACGGGTATTCATTGGACCAATATATTATACTAGAACTGACATGTGATTACATTTTCACGCAATTTGGGTGCATAGATCCTGAGAAATCAGTAGCCAGAACAAGCGCCTCTGGCCCTAATAACGGCCTTGATACGCCTGGGCATTGAGTCAGACAGAGCTTGGATGGTGTGTATAGGTAGAGCTGCCCATGCAGCTACAACACTATACGACAGTTCATCAAGAGTAGTGACTGGCGTATTGTGACGAGCCAGTTACTCGGCCACCATTAACCAGACGTTTTCAATTGGTGAGAGATCTGGAGAATGTGCTGGCCAGGGCAGCAGTCGAACATTTTCTGTATCCAGAAAGGCCCGTACAGAACCTGCAACATGCGCTCGTGCATTATCATACTGAAATGTAGGGTCTCGCAGGGATCGAATGAAGGGTAGATCCACGGGTCGTAACACATCTGAAATGCAACGTCCACTGTTCAAAGTGCCGTCAATGCGAACAAGAGGTGGCCGAGGCGTGTAACCAATGGCACCCCATACCATCAAGCCGACTGATACGCGAGTATGGCGATGACGAATACACGCTTCCAATGTGCATTCACCGCGATGTCGCCAAACACCGATGCGACCATCACGATGCGTAAACAGAACCTGGATTCATCTGAAAAAAGGACATTTTGCCATTCGTGCACCCAGGTTCGTCGTTGAGTACACCATAGCAGGCGCTCCTGTCTGTGATGCAGCTTCAAGGTCTCCGAGCTTATAGTCCACGCTGCTGCAAACGTCGTCGAACTGTTCGTGCAGATGGTTGTTGTCTTGCAAACGTCCAAATCTGTTGACTCAGGGATCGAGACGTGGCTGCACGATCGGTTACAGCCATGAGAATAAGATGCCTGTCATCTCGACTGCTAGTGATATGAGGCCGTTGGGATCCGGCACGGCGTTCCGTATTACCCTCCTGAACCCAGTGATTCCATATTCTGCTAACAGTCATTGGATCTCGACCAACACGAGCAGCAATGTCGCGATACGATAAACCGCAATCGCGATGGGCTACAATTCGATCTTTATCAAAGTCGGAAACGTGATGGTACGTATTTCTCTTCCTTACACGAGGCATTACAACAACGTTTCACCGGGCAACGCCGACCAACTGCTGTTTGTGTATGAGAAATCGGTTGGAAACTTTCCTCATGTCTGCACATTTAGCACGTCATCTTCGTTGTGTAGCAATTTTAATGGCCAGTAGTGCATTTTCGCAATACGTTAAGGCAGCTATGCTGGGCACGTGGAAAGACGAACCATTATGCGTATCTGGAAATTTAGGTGACGCCGGCGTAAAATATTGCACGTCACACTACACGGGAAAACAGATCGATACAGAAGATTTATGGGTAGCATATAAGGTTCCGATGTAATCCCAGCATGGAAGGTAACGACTATAAGGGATCAGAAAAGTAAAATTCTTGAATCCACCGAGCAGAGCAAAAGAAAAACGACGCAAGAAAAGAAAACTAATTAAGGTACATGAAAGCAAACGCAATCATTCGCATGAAAAGAACATAGAATTCGTGAATACAAGTAAGTTGTAGAGGCTTGGACGACAGAGGAAGCGAGCACAAAATGCGGGATTGGGCAAGCACTGCGTAACCGAAGGATTCCTTCCCCGAGATTCAGAGGCGTTATCTTTCTTGCAGTTTCAGAGCGTTCGATTTCCGTATCTAGTGTCACTCCGTCGCTTGTGTTCGTGCTGTGTGTGTGAGGAGGACCTAAAGCTTTCTATTTATAACACACTAATAGGGTGCAATATTTAGCATAGGAGCCAATTAAAGTTATTCTAAACAGGGTCTGTCGGCCCTACGGAGAAGACGGCTACCCGGCTCCTCTGAAGGCTGCCTTGCGTCATTCCAGCATACGAGCAGAAGTTGCGGAAGCCATAGAAGATCTCAGTGATTATCCTAGCTATTGTAACGATTCATGTTGAATGTTACTAGAGTTTCTTCTGCCTGGAGCACTGACGAATGAACGCGAAATTTTCATGTTTAACAAAATTTATTCACATTAATTGACATCGGAACTGCACAATCGTCATGTAAACAAAACACGGACATACTTCACTAATCTCTTTGACTTCCAAAAGTAGCTTCAAAACTGACTTGTGGCAGCATCGCTTTACAAAACGCAAAGAAACTTATGTTACAGCCGAATGAGGGGCAAAATACAATATTTGAATAACAATCTTGTCTAGTAATATCTTTAGTTTTCCATAAGAAAATCATTCTGAACTTTAATTACAATAATGTCTCTCGTATTACTGTAGTTACCTAATTAATTACAGTTTGGATTTGGTTCCGAACATTCAATAACATTAAAAATCTTGTGCTTTATCCGACTGCATACGAGAAAGTTACAAATATGGCCTCAAATTCTGAAACTGGAAAACTGTGAGATGTAAACAGTTGGAGAGTTAATTAAAAATGTAATTAGGACTATTAATTGCAGAGGAAGACATATAAATAAGTAACAAATGAAAATACATCGCTTGGTAATAACCTTTAAGCTGATTTTTAAGATAGAGATGTTTTCTATTACTGGATCTTTAGATTACGATTTTGTTAATTGGAAGCGTTGATTTTTCACGCTAAAATCTCTGCAGTCTCCAGTTATTTATTTCTCAGGACGTATTACTTCAGTTACTTGTTTAGTTACTTAATTTAGTATATGTACATAATTTTATCAATGACTACAATCCACCGATAATTATGACAACACACGATCTTCTAGAACATCCCATACACCTTCGCAATAAATATCAAGCTTTTTATCAAATAGGACAGAATTCTGTATATAAAGACACACATACAAGGCCTTTGGAAGCACTGAGTTGTTCGATAACTATACGGATTCATATAAAAAGAAGGCGGTATCAGACATTTCATATGAATTTTGGGGAAGGCTGTATCGTTATACCATGACACCATAAACTCATCCGGTACCGGTGTTTCGGGTGACGTACTGAAGCGGACCTGGGAGCATGAGGAAGAACAAAAGAGCGACAAGCGAGGAGCACTCGCCGTGGAGCAGTGTGACAACCAAACAAGGAAAGTAGCCAGCTTCTCGTAGAAGTGCGTGGATAAAACTTTGCCAATAGAGAGCCCCGCGGCTGTAGACCCATCCCTGAATCTGCACTTGCCAAGCTTTTCTAGTGTTACACCAACTAGTGATACAAACAATGCTGTTCTCTCCGGTCGGTAAGCGTATCCAGTGATCAGAAATAACCGTTATCGAGACAGTGATATTGGCCCTTTCTGCATATATCTGGAACGAAGTGCAGGAAACGTTAGAAGGCTGCATCCAATGACAATTGGAAGGCCTGTGTACCAACAAATTCACAGTACATTACAAACATCTTATTAATAGGATGGAACAGAATATAAATTGAACTCATCTCTTTCCAGTGCAGCTAACTTCCTAGTACAGTCCCTGGTATTTTCTGCTCATTAACTGGAGGCCTAGATAGCAAGTCACGTCATTACGAGCCAGGCTGTGATCAGACAAGTTGACACTAACTTAAATGAGGAAGAAATCTTGCATGCGATAGGTTTGTCCTACACTGTCTTGGATTTAGGCTTACGTCAAGAAAGGAGATAAATGACAGAATTACCACTAGCGCTCCATTTTGCACGTATATAGTTACGTTTGCCTCGCAGATACTGCCACACTTTCTGAAAATTTAAGGAATGTGTTACCCAGTGGATATCCACTGATCAACTAAAACAATATGACCATTGCCCACTGCGAGATTGAATGCTGCCTGGTGGTGATGGCGGTCACGGGACGCGGTAAGAAACGTATTCAGTGAGAGTCACGTAAGATGGGACACCTCTTTATTTCGTGAATGGTTACACATATCGAAACGCGGCCGGAGTGGTGTTTTTGTTTGGTCAATGTCTTTAGCGTTGGTATGATCTAAGATGTTGAAGCAAGTATATTTATTTAAATGGAACCCTATACCTTTTTATCGCTACATTCGGTAGCTCTTCTCATCTACATCTACATATACGTGGTTACTCTGCTATTCACAATAAAGTGCCTGGCAGAGGGTTCAATGAACCACCTTCAAGCTGTCTCTCTAACGCTCCACTCTGGAATGGCACGTGGGAAAAACGAGCACTTAAATTTTTCTGTGCGGGCCCTGATTTGCCTTATTTTATCGTGATGACCATTTGTGCCTATGTAGGTGGGTGCCAACAGAATGTTTTCGCAATCGGGGGAGAAAACTGGTGATTGAAATTTCATGAGAAGAAAACGCCTTTGTTTTAATGATTGTCACTCCAATTCACGTATCATGTCTGTGACACTGTCTCCCCTACTTCGCGATAATACAAAACGAGCTGCCCTTCTTTGTACTTTTTCGATGTCATCCGTCAGTTCCATCTGACGCAGATCCCACACCGCACAGCAATACTCCAGAATACGGTGGACAAGCGTGGTGTAAGCAGTCTCTTTAGTAGACCTATTGCACCTTCTAAGTGTTCTGCCAATGAATCGCAGTCTTTGGTTTGCTGTACCCACAATATTATCTATGTGATCGTTCCAGTTTAGGTTATTTGTAAATGTAATCCCTAGCCGGCCGGAGTGGCCGAGCGGTTCTAGGCGCTTCAGTATGGAACCGCGCGACCGCTACGGTTGCAGGTTCGAATCCTGCCTCGGGCATGGATGTGTGTGATGTCCTTAGGTTAGCTAGGTTTAAGTAGTTCTAAGTTCTAGGGGACTGATGACCTCAGATGTTAAGTCCCATAGTTCTCAGAGCCATTTGAACCATTTTTTGTAATCCCTAAGTATTTAGTTGAATTTAGAGCCTTCAGATTTGTGCGACTTATCGCGTAATCGAAATTTAGCTGATTTCTTTTAATACTCATGTTAATAACTTCACACTTTTCCTTGTTCAGGGTCAATTTACACTTTTCGCATCATACAGATATCTTATCTAAATCATTTTACAAGTCGTTTTGATCATCTGATGGTTTTGATCATCTGATGACTTTACAAGACGGTAAATTACAGCATCATCTGTAAACAATCTAAGACGGCTACTCAGATTGTCTGCTATGTCTTTCATATAGATTAGGAACAATATGGGACCTATAACACTTCCTCGGGGACCGCCGGATATTACTTCTGTTTTATTCGATGACTATCCGTCTATTACTACGGACTGTGACCTTTCTGACAGGAAATCACGAATCACGTCGCACAACTTAAGCGATACTCCGAAGGCACGCAGTTTGGTTAGAAGACGCTTGTGAGGGACGGTGTCGAAGGCTTTCTGGAAATCTAAAAATGTGGAATCAATTTGACATTCCCTGTCGATAGCACTTATTACTTCTTGAGAAGACAATTACAGTGATATAGCGTTTTTTCATGTGGACATTGAAACTTGTCGTAAAAAATCCGAGGGCTGTCCTAGAACGTGAGAGCACGTTGGCCGGCAACGGCATTGCGGTGCAACCACTGCCAAGCAGGCGTCTCGGACCAGTCTGCGTAATTGTATACAGTAAGGTAGGCCCCCGTTACGAGAATAAAGCTTTATTGCCTCTTGAACCATCTTACGACCTAGATGCAGGTTCACTTAGGAATGTTGTACATGGAAATACGATAGACTAGAATCTAGCCTGTCACAAAGGGCTTAGTAAACCTACACTCCTGGAAATGGAAAAAAGAACACATTGACACCGGTGTGTCAGACCCACCATACTTGCGCCGGACACTGCGAGAGGGCTGTACAAGCAATGATCACACACACGGCACAGCGGACACACCAGGAACCGCGGTGTTGGCCGTCGAATGGCGCTAGCTGCGCAGCATTTGTGCACCGCCACTGTCAGTGTCAGCCAGTTTGCCGTGGCATACGGAGCTCCATCGCAGTCTTTAACACTGGTAGCATGCCGCGACAGCGTGGACGTGAACCGTATGTGTAGTTGACGGACTTTGAGCGAGGGCGTATAGTGGGCATGCGGGAGGCCGGGTGGACGTACAGCCGAATTGCTCAACACGTGGGGCGTGAGGTCTCCACAGTACATCGATGTTGTCGCCAGTGGTCGGCGGAAGGTGCACGTGCCCGTCGACCTGGGACCGGACCGCAGCGACGCATGGATGCACGCCAAGACCGTAGGATCCTACGCAGTGCCGTAGGGGACCGCACCGCCACTTCCCAGCAAATTAGGGACACTGTTGCTCCTGGGGTATCGGCGAGGACCATTCGCTACCGTCTCCATGAAGTTGGGCTACGGTCCCGCACACCGTTAGGCCGTCTTCCGCTCACGCCCCAACATCGTGCAGCCCGCCTCCAGTGGTGTCGCGACAGGCGTGAATGGAGGGACGAATGGAGACGTGTCGTCTTCAGGGATGAGAGTCGCTTCTGCCTTGGTGCCAATGGTGGTCGTATGCGTGTTTGGCGCCGTGCAGGTGAGCGCTACAATCAGGACTGCATACGACCGAGGCACACAGGGCCAACACCCGGCATCATGGTGTGGGGAGCGATCTCCTACACTGGCCGTACACCTCTGGTGATCGTCGAGGGGACACTGAATAGTGCACGGTACATCCAAACCGTCATCGAACCCATAGTTCTACCATTCCTAGACCGGCAAGGGAACTATCTGTTCCAACAGGACAATGGACGTCCGCATGTATCCCGTACCACCCAACGTGCTCTAGAAGGTGTAAGTCAACTACCCTGGCCAGCAAGATCTCCGGATCTGTCCCCCATTGAGCATGTTTGGGACTGGATGAAGCGTCGTCTCACGCGGTCTGTACGTCCAGCACGAACGCTGGTCCAACTGAGGCGCCAGGTGGAAATGGCATGGCAAGCCGTTCCACAGGACTACATCCAGCATCTCTACGATCGTCTCCATGGGAGAATAGCAGCCTGCATTGCTGCGAAAGGTGGATATACACTGTACTAGTGCCGACATTGTGCATGCTCTGTTGCCTGTGTCTATGTGCCTGTGGTTCTGTCAGTGTGATCATGTGATGTATCTGACCCCAGGAATGTGTCAATAAAGTTTCCCCTTCCTGGGACAATGAATTCACGGTGTTCTTATTTCAATTTCCAGGAGTGTATTTCACATTTGTGTATCCTCACAGATTTACGACAGCCGAAACAGACAAATCAACTGTTCATTCTTAAAAAAATATAGAGATCTTATACGCTGCAAAAACCAGTTACTGTATTTAATGTCTAAGTGTCTGAAGGAAGATTTGACTTCCTTTTCCTGTACTTGGCTGTGTGCTTCTTAGAGGTAAAATACATGCTGTCGGACAACGGTCTCTACCTACACTGCTCTAAGTTATATCATATGGGATATATTGGTTGAACTAAACATTTTATTAAAAGTACTTCAGTGCCCACTTGTACACCGCAAAATAGATATTCTTCTTAACGAAATGTCGTTTCGTGCTGAACGTAAGCGCGTAATAACAGTGTTACTAGCTATGGGCAATGCACGATGTCGACTTATTTGCCACTGCAATGCAATTTCGCACACACGTAAATGAAATAAACAATGTACAATGTACTAACAATGACTTCGTAACCACCCAAATCACGTAACATAAATTTTTTCGTGGCGTCTCGTTGTCACTCTAGGCTTGTATCATGAAGCAAGGGGAGGATGTTGTTCGGTGGCCGGTAACCACATTCTATAACACAACTGCACGCATGTATTAATAGGGTTCTATATTAACTTGAACAGGAAGCTACTTAACTTAAGATAGTCCAGGTGTTGTGGTACAAGCTCAGCATTAATAGTCAACGTTAGCCTCACTTTTGGTGAAGTACAAGTCTGCTATTTATGAGACTACTCTGGTCGCTAGGTACCGATTGATTCTGAGCTAGAGGCTGAGCGAACTGCCACTGCCACTCCCATTGGGCTGCGACTGATGACTGGCTGGGCCCGCCGGTCAGCGGCGGCAATCTAAATACTGGCGGTCGAGAGGACGTTGGCGGCGCATTGCTTGCGAGTCTGTTTTTGGCCTCTCTCCTTACACGCACATTGCTTGCGCCTACTGTAGATCTTGTCGCAACCTCTTTGCCGATCATAGTGCTGGCGACAGCTTGCGGCAGCACAAATTTTGTCTTCAAACAAATAACTTTATCATTTATTTAAGCGCATGTTCAAACTGTTGACCACGGAGTGAAAGGCACATTTACAATCGCCGTTCGGAGGAACGATGAAGAGATGTAATTACAGTTGATGATATGGTAGAGCATACACTGGTGATTCGATGACACACACCAACTGGCGTAGCTGGCGATTCGTCATAGACTGCATCTTTGAGTGCTCCCCAAAGAAAGAAAGAAGTTAATATGTGAGACCTCGGAGACCATTTGACAACAGAATTTCATCCTATCCATCGTCCAGGAAAGTTCTCATTCAGTATTTGCGTTGCAACACGGGACGGGTGAGCTGGACAACCGTCGAGTTGCAGCCACATACACTGTCGAACAGCCAGTGGTACCTCATTTAGAAGAACTGACAGAATGTTCGTCAGAAAGTGTGTGTATAAATGTCCATTTAGTACGCCTGAGATGAAGTAAAGTGCCTCAATGTACTTCCCTATCATGCCACACCACAAATTCACGCGCCACGGCCATTGATGTTGCACCTGAAGATGCCAGTGTGGATTTTCGGCTGCCCAGCAGTGCATGTTATGCAAATTTACATTAGCGTGGTTAGTAAACGTTGCTTCATCGGTAAAGAGTACACGTTGGAAAAACGTAGGTTCGTCTCTCAGTTGCTGAAGAGCAAACCGACAAAATTCCGTATAACGTTCGAAATCATGGTCCTCGAGAGCTTAATATAGTGGGAGATGACAGGGATGGAAATTCTGTCGATGCAGGATGCGAATGGCATTCATCTGGCTGATTTCACATTCCTTGAAAATATATTTCGTACCACTGTGCGGATTCATTAGCGTCGTAGCCATAACAGCTTCTTCGTATTCTCTGTCTGTTGCAGTCTTCTTTCTCGTCCTCTTTTTGACGTTCAAGCACCCCACCCACACTAGCATCTTAACAATTCGTGCAACTGCCTGGCGCATCACATACAGACGATCCGGATAGATAGCTCTGTATCGCTGTACTGTTTTCACGGCTCTTTTTTACATGTCTGCACGCAATGAATGTTGAAGTAGAAATGAGCGGCCTGGAGTGCAGATGTATAAACAGGCAAATGTGTTGACACTCTGGCACAGTCTAGGACGAGAGCTCTGTTCGGCTGTGTTTGCAACGCTAATGCCGGTTCCGGCCACCGTGATTTCAAATTCTAGGACATTTCTGAATATTTTTATGACATGTTTCAAAGAGAACATTAACAAACGCTAAATCACTGTAATTGCCTTGTCAAGAGCTATCAAATGCAACTATGAAAAATACACGGTTCCATTTTTAAAAACGTATTTGCTTCAATATCTCCGTTGATACCAGTGCTAAAACATAAACCATGAAAAATACGTTCTCCTCGGCGCTCTAACACATGCCGAAAACCGCGTTTCGATATGTGTAATCGTTCACGAAATGAAAGCGGTGTTACATTTATCGCGGTTTACACTTGCAGGATTTCATAAATTACTACGCACCCTCCGACTCAGAGTTGCAATATTAAAAGTTTTGGCTGGTTTCGTTGTCTAGGGGCTGGGATACGTAGTTGTCACATTACAGGCCAAATACTGCTGAGTCTACAGTATACAACATGAATGTGTGTGTGTGAAATCTTATGGGACTTAACGGCTAAGGTCATCAGTCCCTAAGCTTAGACACTACTTAACCTAAATTATCCTAAGGACAAACACACACACCCATGCCCGAGGGAGGACTCGAACCTCCGCCGGGACCTACAATACGAATATACACATGAATCGATTGGTCGAAGGTTCCTATCACTCGGCAATTGCGAATTATGAATGTAACACATAAATTTATAAATGAAAGATAGCAATTAAATAAAATCTGCAGGTGCTATCTTAACGACTTTAAATGATGACTATGACAGTAGAAGTACCTTCGAGAATGCAGTATATTTCTGCAAAACACTTATTGGTGTCGATGGTCCATAAATTAAATAAAATATAAGTTGAATAACAGGGAAACAATAGATTCCTATTTCACATAATTAGTTATGAACAACAACAAACCTCGCGAGATATTCATTTCCAAATACGTACTTCGTCTTCATTGCATACGCCACGGAAATCTCACAAGCACACAAGTCGGCAGTCCGAAGTATCTTATCTCTCGCGATCACGCGCAAACTGCTGTACTGTCCAAGTCTTTCCCGCGACTGTGCGTCCGTCGCGCTGTACTATCCACGCCCAGCACTCACTCTCGTGTCCAGTGCCGTACCCTCCCGAACTCCCGTGTCCTCCTCTCCCGAACTCGCTTCCATCCAGTCTCCCCATTCATGGGCGCTGAAATGATTGTCTAGAGCGCTCGCGCTATGTCTTCAAGCCAACGCATCAACAAACATATTTAAACACATACGAATTACTGGAGTTACATTTAAATAACTTGAAATTAAATAAATATTCCTACGGCTGGACCATAAACACGCTCTAACACGCATTATTAGACACATAAACAAATTAAATAAACATATATCTAAAGAAAAGAAGCAAAAGATAGGCCAGGAGCCTAATGTCTCTGTGCTTTCTAACACACAGTAAATAATTAACCAGTTTCTTCATCACTAGCATATATCGGATATTAACAAAGCTGCTACCGTTTTCTCGTGTAACTGTGGAGTACATATGGCCTGACGCGATAGATAGTAATCGGCCACTTTGACCTCCAACACCGTATGTACTATTTAAGGGGGGTAGGACGTCAAACAGGAGGATTTGGAACAGGAGAGGTACCAGAGGACATTGTAATTTCCACTGTCTATACTTTTACGAATAAATTCATAAAACTTTGTCAGAATGGCCAGAAAGGATTCAAGATCTACACTCATAGCAGTGGAAGTTCAAAAATGTAAGAAAATAATTTTTTTTTACATTTAAAGGTTGAAATTTCTTTACTTACCATTGGCTGCATTTGTTGCTATAGGTACACTTTTCTTCATAAGTAAGGGAGATTCTTCGATGAATTTGCACAGCATACAAACCATACTTACAGGTGTATGAAACTCTAGAATTTCCCAAATCTATTGAAAACTGTGGTAATAATTGAGATAATTAACTATAAAATTTGAGTTTTTTCTAAACACAACGTTTAAAATGAACAGCACATTCATTTTTTCATAAATTAAATAATTTTAAGAGTTTCATGCACCTGTAAGTATGGTTTGTATGCTGTGCAAAATTCATCGAAGAATCTCTCTTACTTATGAAGAAACGTGTATTTGTAGCAACCAACGCAACCAATAGTAAGTGAAAAAAATGATGTAAGTTCACACGTAAAAAAAATTATTTTTTAATGTTTTTGAACTTCCACTGCTATGAGTGTGAATCCTGAATTCTTCTTTGTCATGCTGACAAAGTTTTATGAATTTATTCGTAAAAGTATAGACAGTGGGAATTCAAATGTCCTGCGGTGTCTCTCCTGCTCCAAGACGGCCCGTTTGACGTCCTACCCCCCCCCCCCCACCCTTAAGTTACATGCCTGTAATTCATACCAGATTAGGTTTACACTAATAGCTTTCTAAAGACACGGCGATCGACAAAATCGGATGAAGCATTTATATTTTGGAACTTTGTTGCTGGGTATTAATTGTATAATTTGCCGTCAGTTACTAAACTTTAATCAAGATATTTAAAATCTGATTACACAATCAAAATCGTCGTGCAAATAATAGTAATGTACATGTTTCTTTTTGAGGTATCATGATTCATCTGGCTACTATTAATTTCTATAGAAACTGTGAAATGTCTGCCATTCAGGCTTCACAAAGTCCACCATCTTTGGCACTCCCGGTGTGTCTCCTTCATCGACTCAAGTTACCGTCCTCGTCACAGCGGAATTCCCAGCCACACGGCTGGACCTTGCGCTGAGGCTACCCCTCTCGTCCTGCTAACGTTTTCCACCACGTGTTTGCTGCTGGCCCCCGGCTTTGACGAGCATCCTGTGCTGCCGCCCCAGTTCCGAACATATAATATTTCCAGGGCGCCACAACTCGTCCGTTACCTCACACCCTGTATAAGCGGAGCAGAGACGAGTGGGAAACCACTCTAGCGGTGGTAAGGGCCGCAGATGGGGAAATCAGCTAACGTAAGCGACACTGAAGAAGTTCAGATTATTCTGATCCGGTGCCCGGCGACGAATATCTCAAAAACTGTGAAGCTGGTCGGATGTTTGAGCACTATTGCCATGACTATTTATGAGAAGTATCTGAAGGGCGGGGATAGGACGAGTAGGAAACAAGATGTTGGACGTCCACGCCACATTACAGAGCGTAGAGCTCGGAGACCTGTCGTTCTGTAAAGTAGGATAGGCGGCGATCTATGAGAGTTCTGACGACATCTTACGATGCCGGTGCAGGTATAAGTGTTTCGGGGCACACAGTTCACGGGTTAAGGGTACTTTCTTGAACAGGGGACTTTGCAGCAGACGGCCTCTACGTTTAGTCATTGTTGATACAGCTACAAAGTCAATCAAGGATCACAGTAGACACGGAATCGTTGAGGCTGGGCCCTAAACCGATGAAGAGTGTCTCTTGGTTAGAAAAGTCACATTTCTTGTTAACACAATGTCGATGGTCGTGTCCAGGTACGTCGTCAACCTGGCCGAAGGCTGATCGATACATGTGCCGCGCAGGGTTGCAGGCCGTTGGGAGTAAAGTAACACTAGAAAGAACACTTAAGTGGGCTTCCATGACCCCTATGGTAGAAACCGAAGGCATCACGACAGCTGTGGACTACACGAACATTGTTGCAGCTGCCTGCATCTTTAAAGAGTGATGTCTTCCACGATAGCGATGACATATTCCAGCAGGATAACTGTCCACGTCACAAGGCCAGCCGTGCGGGATTAGCGGAGCGGTCTAAGGCGCTACAGTCATGGACTGTGCGGCTGATCCCGGCGGAGGTTCGAGTCCTCCCTCAGGCATGTGTGTGTGTGTGTGTGTGTGTGTGTGTGTGTGTGTGTGTGTATTTGTCCTTAGGATAATTTAGGTTAAGTAGTGTGTAAGCTTAGGGACTGATGACTTTAGCAGTTAAGTCCCGTAAGATTTCACACACACAAGGCCAGAATCTTGCTACAGTCATTTGAGGATCACGACAGTGAACTCACGCTGATTCTTGGCCATCAAATTCGCCTAAAATGAAGCAAAAGAAGAAATAAGAAATCTGGAATTCTATCGTGCTTAAATCCCTCACGTACAAACCACCAGCTCGTAATTTACTAGAATTGCATGGGTTTTGCATTGACATATGCTACTACGTACCTCCGAAAATCTAATGTCTTGTCGGATGCATTTCACGAAGAATCGCTGCTGTATTGCGATCCGAAGGTGGGCCAAGACACTATGAAACAGGGAAGTGTGGTAGGTCCGCTGCTGTTTTCTATCTACATAAATGATCTTTTGGATAGGGTGGATAGCAATGTGCGGCTGTTTGCTGATGATGCTGTGGTGTACGAGAAGGTGTCGTTGTTGAGTGACTGTAGGAGGATACAAGATGACTTGGACAGGATTTGTGATTGCTATAAAGAATGCCAGCTAACGCTAAATAGAGATAAATGTACATTAATGCAGATGAATAGGAAAAAGAATCCCGTAATGTTTAAATACTCCATTAGTAGTGTAACGCTTGACACAGCACCGTCGATTAAATATTTGGGCGTAACACTGCAGAGCGATACGAAGCGGGGCAAGCATGTAATGGCAGTTGTGGGGAAGGCGGATAGTGGTCTTCGGTTCATTGGTAGAATTTTGGGAAGATGTGGTTCATCTGTAAAGGAGACCGCTTATAAAACACTAATACGACCTATTCTTAAGTACTGCTCGAGCGTTTGGGATCCCTATCAGGTCGGATTGAGGGAGGACATAGAAGCAATTCAGAGGCGGGCTGCTAGATTTGTTACTGGTAGGTTTGATCATCAGGCGAGTGTTACGGAAATGCTTCAGGAACTCGGGTGGGAGTGTCTTGAGGAAAGGAGGCGTTCTTTTCGTGAATCGCTACTGAGGAAATTTAGAGAACCAGCATTTGAGGCTGACTACATTACAATTTTACTGCCGCCAACTTATATTTCGCGGAAAGACCGCAAAGATAAGATAAAAGAGATTAGGGTTCGTACAGAGCCATATAGGCAGTCATTTTTCCCTCGTTCTGTTGGGAGTGGAACAGGGAGAGAAGATGCTAGTTGTGGTACGAGGTACCCTCCGCCACGCACCGTATGGTGGATTGTGGAGTTTGTATGTAGATGTAATCATAATTTTTTGGCTCATCAGTGTATATGTCTCTTCTGTGCAGTAATGCTTTACCTGTCTCAGATTTAATCAGGTGAGCAGCCAGTGTGCACTGCCGTAAGATGCGCCAAATGTGGTGGAAATCGTGTGTGAGCGGACTGCCCCTCCCCTGAGCCGCAATGTGTAGTGGCACTATACTGCCCTACAAGAACCAAACTTGAAACTTATGAGTGGCATACATTGATTAATCGCCGGCCGCGGTGGTCTCGCGGTTCTAGGCGCGCAGTCTGGAACCGTGCGACTGCTACGGTCGCAGGTTCGAATCCTGCCTCGAGCATGGATGTGTATGATGTCCTTAGGTTAGTTAGGTTTAAGTAGTTCTAAGTTCTAGGGGACTCATGACCATAGCTGTTAAATCCCATAGTGCTCAGAGCCATTTGAACCATTTTTTTGATTAATCAGCTCGACTCTCCTTTCCTGTTTTGTGGAGATTTCAATGCGCATCATACAACCAGGGGATTCGAGATGAACGACAGAAATGGAGCAGCTATTTTGGACATCACAGATCAATTCAGTTTATTTATTCTGAACACTGATAGCCCAATTCTCATGCCGACATCTGGAACACTCTCGTATGCAATAGAATCTTCAAATACCTCCCAAGGATTTAAGGGGGGATTCTGTTCTTACGTGCTGTGCTCTGATGATTTTGCTGTTCGAAAAACTATGGTAAATGAGAGTTTTCCAGATTCATAGATGCCGTCATCAAAACGGAACTTGCGCAGAGTACACTGGGCGGCGTATAAATCATACGTCAATGAACACCTTTACGTAGGTTTATTGCAAGGGCCCGGTGATGAGCGTTACAATCAGTGAGAGACGGCTATATTTTCTAAAAACCAAGCCAAACCGCTCCAGACGCCGAAATGTCTTTCAGATCCATGGTGGAATCAGGACTGCTCAAGGCAAGTTGCTAAACGAAAGTTAATTTCCAACATCTACACTACTGGCCATTAAAATTGTTACACCAAGAAGAAATGCAGATGATAAACGGGCATCACAACAACGTTTCACCAGGCAACGCCGATCAACTGCTGTTTGTGTATGAGAAATCGGTTGCAAACTTTCCTCGTGTCAGCACGTTGTAGGTGTCGCCACCGGCGCTAAGCTTGTGTGAATGCTCAGAAAAGCTAGTCATTGGCATGTCACAGCATCTTCTTCCTGTCGGTTAAATTTCGCCTCTATAGCACGTCATCCTCGTGGTGTAGCAATTTTAATGGCCAGTAGCGTACAAAAGAGAACGCACCTGGGCGAATTTTCTCAGATACAAACAGGTGTCCTCTACCACTGAACAGATTTTGGAGCAGCAGAAGAAACAATCTTGGAAAATTTCTGTGAGACGCTCACCAAAGGAACTCAGTTGTAATCGGTTTGGTCCACGACAAGCAAATTCCGAAACAGGCCCCTGTTGAGTAATGGTTTACATGGCTGACTGGATGACTTCCACAAAGCATCCCTGAATCACTGCAAATCTCGGATCCTGCTTGTCCTTCGTCCTTGGGATGGATCCAGTCCTTACTGACCTCCTTTCATTTATGAGAATTACGGAACGTCTTAAAAGGTACCAGCGGTGCTGCTCCAGGATATGACGACATCCACTACAAAATACAGGCCAATTTGCCAGACCAAGCCTTACACATGTTGCTCGATATCTACAGTCATTCATGGGAACTAGGCAACTTCCCGGACGACTGGCGCACTTTCGTAATTGTTCCCGTACTGAAGCCCGGCAAAAACCACGATTTTGGCAGTTGACACTGTCCCATCGCTCTTTCTTCTTGCGTGTTTAAAACCTCACAAATGATCATGAAGTGCTGTCTAGAAGGGTGGTTTTTGAGAAACTCCCTTGTTCCCCACTCTCAATGCCGGTTTCGATAAGGAAGAGGCAGCACAGACAGCTTAAGTCTCTTAACTACGGACATGAAACATATTTATGCTTCAAATTGTTACTTGACGGTACTGTTTTTTGATGTTTCCGGTGCGTTTGACAGTGTGGACGTGAATGTCTTGATACGGAAGCTCCAGTCAAAGAATGTGCCTGACCTCATTAGCGGTAACCCTTACTCTCTCCTACGGCAAAATGCTAATCTATGTCACACAACAGGACAACACGTCTGGTCTACAGAGAACTGCCACAAGGCTCCGTCTTAAGTCCTTTTCTTTATGCAGCGCACTCGTCATACCTTGGCACAATCTTTTGTCCGACAGTAAAAACCCTAATGTACGCCGAAGAACATTTGTATGTGCATGTTTTCGCTCAGCTTGAGGATGACGCTAAGGTGATTGGATCGATCAGTGTATTTGCCCTATTTGTGAACTTGCAGAACTGGACTGAATCTGGCAGATATAAAATCTTCAGCTGTTGTATTTCCACGGTACAGATGGACGATAACAACGCCCGAGATTCGATTCGGGCCTTTTACCATTCCAGTAAGGAGCTCAGTCAAATGGCTTAGACTCTTTATTGACAGCAGACTGACGTGTGCAAGCCATGTGGAGTATCTGATTTCCAAAGTCGGTCAATCACTCAGTATCTTACGATACGGTCTATACTGGATTATGGGCGGACGTTATATGCAATGCCTTGACATCTCTAATAAGCAAAGTGGAGGCAAGGGAGATGCTGCTACAGTTCTGGAGGGCTGTCTTGAGTCAGAAATTCATTCTTAGTAGAGGCGCGAACAGTTCACCCTCCAAAATCTTAACTGCCTCATCAAGGAAACTAGAACGCCGATGGGGTTCGAAGGAGGAGGGTACATCTCTTAGTTCAAAGTTTCAGGCAACAAAGATAAGCGATAGTCCTAAAAGACACTCTGCCTCCTTTATTTAGCATGGAATACGAAGAACCGAACTACCGGCCTACGATCTTCTATCAGTCCAGAGGATCAGATCGAACTTTCAGTACTTCTATTGGTACTTCCAATCTGAGTGAATCAAATTGGCCCTCATCGATCAAAATATTCACTAACGGCTCATAAACAAGAGTGGACATCAGCTTTGCTTACTTCTCTGGGGATCCACTATCTTGGAAAATGTTTAAGGTACGGAAGGAAGTCAACATCCGCAGTGCTGTTGTGAGTTGAAGGAAGTCCTTCAATATGCTGTAAATCAGTTCGACAACATCCTTATTGTCACGGGTTCGAGGAGTGCACTGCAAAACCTGAAAAAACTGCACAGCGGCTCTGTCACTAACCGCCATGTGCTGGATGTAATTAAATTAATCTATCTGTGTGAAAGTCAACATAAAGCGTCCAGTAATTATGGATCAAGGGACACATTGGTATCTCATGGAATGAGATGCGTAACCACCTGGCGAAACAAAGTGTGATTGATGGCCAACATTACTACACTTGCCTTTCACAGATCGATTGTGTTGCTAGCGTGAAGAAAAAAGTCGATCAAGAGTGGTCACAGACGTGGGAGATCTCACAACAGTCCAAAGGAAGGCATTATGCCGCAGTACATCCGAGTATTACACGAAAAACGTGCTTTTCCCAAATCAAGCTATCTAGACGTCATACCACTATTATAACGCGTGTCCAGCTTGGTCACAGCTTTTGTCCTTCACATCTTTTTAGGATGAAAGTTCAGCTATCTTCATACCGCGAAGTCTACCCAACAGATTGCAGACTTCAACCATGTGATATCAGGGCGTTCATGCTATGAGAGACAACGCTGAAGGTTTCTTAAGGCCTTGATCAGAGCAGGAATTCCCCAAGCTACATATGTGACGGACCTGTTTCGGCAGCTGACCACGACGGACTATGTCAGACACGGCCTGTTTCTGCAAGAAGAGGATATCAATTTACAAGTCAGATACAAGGGTTCCAGTGTACAAAGTTGTGATGTATGGACTGTATTGAGTGTATGGATGTACGAAGTGTATCATGAAGTTTACCTGGAATTAATGCAATTTCTATTGCCTATGCTGTATGTATGATATTGCATACCAAATCTGGCTAAATGGTTAATGCCAAAGATCAATAAATTACAAAAAAGGTCTAACAGGATAGACTACGCGCACCAGATCTTGCGGCCGAGCTTAAAATCCCTGACTGAATCCTGGGTATGTTTGACTAACAAGGAACTTCTTGAGTACGAGGTCGCAAAAGGCCAATGATGTTTATGGCATTCGAAGCCCAACATATTGTCTATCATGTAGGCACAATATTGCCTGCTAATTGCAACAGGGACGGGACTGAACGTATCCAATGAGGAGCACAGCATGAGGCTACAGAGTGTAGTTGAACGGCTAAGTCAGTGAATAACTCATAACAGTGCTAGAGTGTTAGTGGTACTGATACAAAGCAGGGCAGTGACAACAACGAACATAGAAAGCATTGCATTATGTCTACAACAACAATCGCCGCAGATAACATTTTGCCAGGAAGAAATCTAAGGAATTTCACAGAGTGCGAAAGAAGATGACAGATGAAACATTAGCGTTTCTGCAAGATGAGTCAGTGGAATGAGTGGTGTCATATACGCTCTACCGTGCAGACAATGTACGTGAGGAGCACAATGACGACGATATATGTTTAACAGTTGAAAGTGATACTGTAATATCCTTGTTCGACACATCCCATTTCCACTGAAGTGTAGTAAAGGACAACTATTGTCTAAGGAGCAGGTACAAAACATAATTACGTACATGGAAGATCATCCGCAGCACAGTAAGAAAAAATTATGAACAGATTTTGAATAATGTGAGACCTGAGTTCCTCCTTGCGTATACAATTTTCAAACAACTTACGGGAATTCAATTAAATCGCTTGATACTGAAGGAATTAGATTAGGAAATGAGACACTTAAAGTAGTAAAGGAGTTTCGCTATTTGGGGAGCAAAATAACTGAAGATGGTCGAAGTAAAGAGGATATAAAATGTAGACTGGCAATGGCAAGGAAAGCGTTTCTGAAGAAGAGAAATTTGTTAACATCGAGTATAGATTTAAGTATCAGGAAGTCGTTTCTGAAAGTATTTGTATGGAGTGTAGCCATGTATGGAAGTGAAACATGGACGATAAATAGTTTAGACAAGAAGAGAATAGAAGCTTTCGAAATGTGGTGCTACAGAAGAATGCTGAAGATTAGATGGTAGATCACATAACTAATGGGGAGGTATTGAATAGAATTGCGGAGAAGAGAAATTTGTGGCGCAACTTGACAAGAAGAAGGGATCGGTTGGCAGGACATATTCTGAGGCATCAAGGGATCACAAATTTAGCATTGGAGGGCAGCATGGAGGGTAAAAATCGTAGAGGGACACCAAGAGATGAATACACTAACAGATTCAGTAGGATGTAGGCTGCAGAAGGTGCTGGGTGATGAAGAAGCTTGCACACGATAGAGTAGCATGGAGAGCTGCATCGAACCAGTCTCTGGACTGAAGACCACAACAACTACAACAACAATATTTATAGTGACCGCTGAAAATATTACCTAGCTGAATTCCCATAAGTTGTTTGAAGGTTTCGAATAAATCTGCAACAATATGACCGCGTAGCGTGTAAGGTGTCAAACAAACAACACACCTTACATAGAATTCCTGAAACAATTACGGTTAAATAGATACGTCACACGACATAGTTACTTGAAATTGTACGAATCTTATTGATATGTAAATCGAATAAACAAACCGCCATTTCGTGAATATAAACCACTAAACATCACAATAGTAATTGCACGCAAGTAATTTCCCAGACCCGAGCTGCGAGACGGAGTTCTGAGGGAAGGAGTCACACACGTGTTAGAAGTGCATAAGAAGAACTATGGACATTTGAGGAGGACAAGGCGCATTTATTACAAAAATTGGTGTTTGCGCGTTTTAATTTACAAGATGCGCTACTACGTTATGCACATCAAACTGAGCGTTTCATAGGCTACAGTGATTTCAAGGGATGCAGTGGATGGAAGTTTAACTTCAAACAGTGCTACAGTACTGGAAGATTTAAATAGAAATACAAATATACTGTGAACTTTATGATGCACAGCAAACTGCGGAGTCGGAATGGTGGTGGTGGTGGTTAGTGTTTAACGTCCCGTCGACAACGAGGTCATTAGAGACGGAGCGCAAGCTCAGGTTAGGGAAGGATTGGGAAGGAAATCGGCGGTGCCCTTTCAAAGGAACCATCCCGGCATTTGCCTGAAACGATTCAGGGAAATCACGGAAAACCTAAATCAGGATGGCCGGAGACGGGATTGAACCGTCGTCCTCCCGAATGCGAGTCCAGGGTGCTAACCACTGCGCCGCCTCGCTCGGTGGAGTCGGAGTGAAAATATGTAGAAGAGGTAAACAAGCTCGTTCAGTAAGGAACTTGTTTTCATGTCATACCAGCCAGATTTTGAAGACGAAATGTATATGAAAGCACCCCTGGAAATTAGAGGTACCAAGAAAGTTGTATCAAGAATAACTAACATCAATGCCTTAAGGTATTTGTGTACAATTGTGCTGATTGTTAAGCTGGATGATAAATTGGCTGGAAAGTTATTTATTGTGCTGCGAGAAGTTAGAGGTGCATGATCTTGCAAATGCAGTAGGGAATATTTACGTCACAGCAACAAAGAGTGGGAAAATGGGTGTAAAAGAACTACAACTGTGGTATGCGCACTGTTTTTGGCTAATAACTGGTCAAAACATCTTTCTTTTTCTTGATTCCTCGTCTGCGTATAAAAATCATACTCCCTTAGAGCAAACTATCCCTCTTAGAGATTGTGAGACATCGCAGTTTATACCACATGGAACCACTCGACAAATTGAGCCTCTGGATGTTTATTTTTTCCGTACCCATAAAATGTTTTATCGCACTACCTGCAGCTATGCCTTAAAGGATAAGCTCCACGATAGACTGTTTCTCATTCGGTTGCTTCTCATCACATTCCTTCACCTCTCATCACCACGTTACACCAATATGACTCCCAAGAAGTTCGCCTTCGACGTTGTGGTCACCGTGGCGCGCCATTTTTTTTTCGGTGTTCGTGGTGGAAGTTAATGATTAGTTTTGAACATTTATTGAATGTCTGCGATGTCCATTTTGTGCACTGTAACACATACATCCCATAGAAGATTGTTCCCTGCACCTCTCGGACTCTCATTTTCAGAGGCCCTCCTGATGCACATGGTACGTCATTAGTAGCTAATGTTTTTCCTGTCGTAATTGTTAATACAACACTTTCAAATGAGTCTTACTAAACGTTGTACTTGTGACCTCGCACTCAAGGGGTTCCTTGTAAGACCTTAAACGTGTCTTTATCCTCGAGTCACTACTGCCAACACATGCTTCTTATTCGTGGTGTATCTGCCGGTAAACATGCAGCGTGAGGAAGCCAATGTAGTCAGACTGAAACCAGTGCGTCGACACTGAACAAATGGGAGAGTCTAAAAAGTTAACTCTGTTATAAATTTCTTTTGGTTGTAAATGAAAACAGCAAGCCCAGTGGGTACGTATCTTGCAACACTGCTCTCTGCTGTTGTGTTTCCAGTACGGAACAACTCATTTAACCAAACGGTTATAAGAAATCCCACACCACACAGCTCCTTCGTGATACCAACTATAATAAAAACAGAGTAATAGCAAAATGTATTACAATGTATGCCAAAGATATGAGACCTTTTGGTGCTGTTTCTGGTGAAGGTTCAAAGAACTGGGCTAAGATGGTCTAGATGCACATTATGGAAAAGTCAGCGTTTCGGATGTCATACTAAATCTCTCCACTATAAGCAGACACGTCAAAGAACAGGTTAATACAATTTGAAACACCTTAATACTTCCTGTAATTAAGGAAATTATTAATAAAACATGTGATGCGACAATTGATATATGGCCTGATTTACACAATCAGGTACGCTACTTGACACTTGCAGCACATTACATCAACAAGGATTTGTATCTTGTTAATAATGTTTTATTTACGACATAATTCTCGGATGTTAATATTATGGGAGCAAATATTAAGAAAAACAGCTAGTATGGCTGATTGAAAAATTTCGCAGGACATGTTGCATAATTTGGTTTTTCTCTACGACCAGTTTGCCAGTATAATATTACTGCCCAGGTGCGAGAGGTACTCACGCTCTGTGGGTTCCGTGCAAACGTAGCTGTGTATATAGACAGATTATCCATTCGGGGACTCGAGGCTCTCGACGAGTTTTCCTGTTATCGGTTCCATGGATTCCAAGATTTTTGAGAACGTTTCAGTTTGAAGTTTTAAGTTGAATAACAAATGATAGAAAAAATATTTTTTCCTTGGTATATGATTACAAATTGTACAGTGAAACTTTCCTTTTTACCAAATTTCATGGTTGTCAGTCAACGGGAGGTATTCTGTTGGTTTTGAGGAGAGAGTTTGCGACTATCAGAGTATGTGACATAAATGGCCGTATCTTTTGATTGTATTGACTTATAAGCTTTACTTTCTTACATCACCAAAGGGCCGTACACTTTAATATATGATACAAAATTCAACTTGATGCATTCACCTGTTCTAGAGGAAAAGGGTTTTGATTAGTCAAACAGACAGACAGAGAAACTGAAAACAAAATGATTCTACCGATTCAACTATGGAACCTTAAAAATCATTTAAAAGTGAGGAGAGGGTTCTTTGTGCTGCTCATTGTATTAACGTGGCACTTAGCCACACTTCCGATGAAGATACCGTCTTGCTAAATGATGCTCAGAAGATGGCAGTAACAATAAATACTGCAAAATGCATTGCACGGTACGTGAAGGAAAGTGGCATCTGCTTATCTTTGAAACAAGAGGTCGGTACACACTGGAAAGGCTTGTACACTATGCTAGAATTCTTACACAATGCATATAACGAAACTGCTGCTTTAATGGCGGAGAAGAATCCTACTTACAGTCTATAGCAATGTATGAGAATAAAATTCAGTCGTCTGTTGCAAATATATTATTATATAATACTCAGCTTACATGACGAATTGTTGATTTCCTGAATTTATTTAAAGGGGGCACTGACGAATTAGAAGGCGAAAAAGAACCTACAATCTACTTAGTTCTTCTTTGATTTTACAACAAATCTGTTATGTCAATGAAAATGGCTGTCAAATAGTGAGAAGCGAGTTAAATAAATGCAGATGCAAGTACTGTTTCATTACGATACGAAAAAATGACATATTTATAATTAGGTAGCGTAACTGATGTATACCAACGGGTACAAGGGATTAAAAATCAAGCCGTGATTTCTGTACGTGAGAGGGTCGTAATTACTTATAACTAGAGTTGTAAAACTACCATATTCTACCGTACACTACCATAAGTAAGCATAGACTACTGCAGTTCCCCTAGTAACTTTGGGCAGATAAGGCTGTACAGATATCGAGCGAGGTGGCGCAGTGGCTAGCACACTGGACTCACATTCGGGAGGACGACGGTTCAAGCCCGCGTCCAGCCATTCTGATTTAGGTTTTCCGTGATTTCCCTAAATCGCTCCAGGCAAATGCCGGGATGGTTCCTTTGAAAGGGCACGGCCGACTTCCTTCCTCGTCCTTCCCTAAGCCAATGAGACCAATGACCTCGCTGTCTGGTCTCCTTCCCCAAACAAACCAACCAAGGCTGTACAGCATTACCTGTATGTTCGGTGTGTTGCATACCAATCGGGTGTACATCATAGCGATCGCTTTCCTTACATATGCAATAAGTATATTGCTAGATTCGCTAAAAAACTGGAAGTAGTGAACTGTCTAGAAACTAAACGAGCACATGTAAAAGGCCAGGTAACCTACGGAACATTTTTGTTCTACATGGTTATCCTCCTGTCTGTTACTTAAAAATAAACAGTATTTGTAACAAAATTGAAACTGTCGATGTTTAATTCTGTTTTTGTTCGAGAACTGTTGATTTGTAATGTCAAACAGAGGGGTGTTGTAGTAAAAATAAAGAAACAATACAGATTTATCATATAGTGTTAGAAAACGCAGTTTTCTTAAGAAGAAGGTAAAAACATCAAACATCGCTTGACTACTTTATGGAACTTATGTGAAACATGTTTCTGTTATTCATAAACAACTGTCGCGTTTATCAATTATAACAGGAAGAGTCTTGCCTCTGATCATGATAAGGAACGTTCTATTGAGTACAAAATAACAGTAATTATATAGTAAAGCTTTGCCCAAGCAGAACATATATAAATCAGAAATCAGCCCAAATCGTACAAGCATTCAGTACCCTGTTATATGTTAATTTTTTGTGTAAAGCGGAACGTGCCTAATGCGGAAACGAAATACTAATTTTAAGACTTAATGAATAATTTATTGAATAATATGGTAAGCAGCTTATACAATACAAATGTATTACGGTATACGTTACTTATCCGCCATTTTAAAAGAAAGCTACTATTTTGGTTCAAATGGTTCAAATGGCTCTGAGCACTATGGGACTTAACATCTGTGGTCATCAGTCCTCTAGAACATAGAACTACTTAAACCTAACTAACCTAAGGACATGCCCGAGGCAGTATCGAACCTGCGACCGTAGCAGTCGCGCGGCTCCGGACTGAGCGCCTAGAACCGCTAGACCACCGCGGCCGGCTACTGTTTTGGATATTTGTGGTAAGTTACTGTGGGACCAAACTCCTAAGGTTATCGGTCCCTAGAATTACACACTACTTAATCTAACTTACGCTAAAGCAACACACACACACCAATGCCCGAGGGAGAACTCGAACTTCCGACGGGGCGAACCGTGGCAATGCGCCCGAGAGAGCGCGGCTACACCGCGCGACAAAGCTACTTTCAACTCAAAGCCTGTACAGTCCTGACGGTGCTGTTGGGTGGCGCAAAGCCAAGAAAAGAGGTTCGGTGCACCGTGACGTTGTGGATGTGGACATCCAACGGCGCCGTTCTGTGAATCAGCGAACAAGTTATTCGCAGTGTCGGTAAAGCAAAGGAAATGGTTCGTGAACGCTCTGCCTGTCGGTCTTTCTCGTTTTTCATTACTACTGACGTGCTCGGGCGCACACCAGAACATCGTTGCGCACCGACGAACACTGCTGGAATGTGCGCAGTGAAACAGGGGTTGTTGTTCCGTTAAACAACGGTTTTACCTGGCAGCGTCAAGCATTACAAGGAAATACACTACCTGCATTATTTTCTGCCAGTTTCGGTTGACTAGTAGCACTTTGAGTGATAACGTGATGCCAAACAGAAAGTATGTGTCGCTAGCACTCAACGAAAAGATTACGGAAATCGAGGCGAGTGAGGAAGACAAAGTTTCTCCGCCCAAAATGATGATGTGCTGCAAATGTGGTAACACACAAATTATAATATTTTAAGAAACGAGGAAAAGATAGCAGATGAATGGATGAAAGGGAACGGGGAAAGGAACAATCTGAGATGAAAAATGCACTGGCAGAAAAATGTCCAAGGAAAGACTCATTGTACTGTTGTGTAAAAACATGTTAGGTGACATGGAGAAGCCACTGGTGATTGAAAAGGCGGCAAAACTGTTGATGACTGGAAACATGTTGCTTGATCGGACGGGTCCCGCTTCAAATCGAACGGATGAGCATGTACGGGTATGGAGACAACCTCATGAATCCATGGACCCTGCATGTCAGCAGGGGATTGTTCAAGCTGGTGGAGGCTCTGTAATGGTGTGGGGAGTGTGCAGTTGGAGTGATATGGGACTCCTGGTACGTCTAGATACGACTCTGACAGATGACACATACGTAAGCATCCTATCTGATCACCTCCATCCATTTATATCCGTGTGCATTCCGACGGACTTTGGCAATTCCAGCAGGACAATGCGACACCCCACACATCCAAAATTGCTGCAGCGTGGCTCCAGGAACACTCTTCCGAGTTTAAACACTTTCGCTGGCCACCAAGCTCCGCAGACATGAACATTATTGAGCATATCACTAAGAGTTGCAACAGCAAACAAAAAATAAATATGCTAGACATGACGATTATAAGTTATAAGCCAACAGGTAATTGAATAAGGTTACGAAAGTATAAAACGATACTTGCGCTAATAAGTCAAGAGAGACACATTTTGACAGGAAAACAGCTGGAGCACACATCTCGGACCATTAAGATACAAAAACGGGAGAGATGATGTAATACTTCAGATGATCTATAAAGGGCTATAAATTCTTAATATACTTAAAGGAGCGGAAAGTGCAAGAAGATTAAATACTGTAGGTAACCTGTAATGGGCCATAGATTATTAAGACAGAGAAGATTAAATAATGCAGACAACCATTACAAGACCACATTCCGTAGCAACCAGGTAAGGTGCCCCATTTACTAAAAAGCGTTTAACAAGTGAAGAAATTCCGCCGTAAGAAATGAGCAAACAGTGGGCTGACTAAAACTGAGATAGGAACGTGATATTGAACTTTAAAGGGAAGTATACTGGAAGACATCGGGAGAAATGCTAATCATCATGGAGTAGCGGAATAATGACAAGTATGATGACACGAAAATACGACAGCATGAAACAAAGGCAAGTACTTGATACATTACATAACAACTGCCACCTTAATGGTGAGAAGAGAAACAGACACACTTAGTAAGTACTGAACTACGTGTAAAAACAGACAGAAAAGACTATTTTAAGACTAATAACGGAAGGTTAGGGACTAAATACTGCTGGCAGTGCAAAAAACTAATTCTTTCAGACTGAGAGAGCATGGTGTTTCGTCGAATGCAATAAAAGGAAGGCTAATATTATACGTAAGCACGAAAATGTAAAGTGACGGGGAGAAAAACAGTCGAATGTTGACCAGACCGAAGCAAGGTGAACTAATGGACTGTAACGGACGACGCGCCCAATTACCCGCCTTTAAGGATCCTAGTCCTACCTCCACACAATCCAGCCCCTTAAGCGGGCGAGGTGTACAAAAAGTATAAGTCTGTAGCTCTGTTAGCTTCCAGGCCGGAAGGACGAGAGGCACAAAGTTAATGACACTCAAGTGAAATGTCGTGAAAGGACACTGTTAATAACAGTAATGGTGCCTCCATTTGAATAATTAGTTATGCATTTCTGTTACAGCATTAGAATGTAATTACTTGTTACTAATTAATAAGAATTGTCTGTTTCATGTAATTACCTAATTGATGTACGATGGGAGCGAGACTGGAAGACAGAGAAAAGCCTACCACAAGGAAGCAATGAGCGAGGGAAAAATTCCCAAAGCAAGATTTCTCGACAGCGAATAACCAACAGCAGCTATTATTAGCTTCTTCGTCTTAAGCTTTTTGCAATTTAATTAAAGAGAGTTTTACACCAGAAACGTTTTGCTTTTATTTATAAAGCGTTTTCTGTGTGCAAACTGGATGCATAATTTTGTACATTTTTTGTTGATTTAGATTAAAATCAGCAATTTGTTTATAAAGCTGGTCTGCAAACCGCTTATGGCGTTTCTTCCTCTTGGTTACATATTCTCTCTTTATTAGCAGAGGCTGATGTCGAAAGACTTCGTTTCACATATACACTTAGCAATGTTTGCCTTTCTGCAGTTTTCCTTGCGCTGCATTTATGTTATTTACACTTTCACGTCCCTTTTGGAAACAAACATACTATACCTTGGGTCAACACTGATTAGTGTAGTGTAACACGACAAACTACCGAAGGTATGTTAAATTATGATTAATAAGTAGTTACTAACGGCTATATGCCTAGTATTGATAGATATGAACAGAGACAGCAATATGCTGAATTAAAAACATTCCGTTCTATTAAGATTCCAATATTAGAGTAAGAATCAGTAGAAAGCCATCAAACTATTGGAGGAGAAAGACAACCAGAAACTAAAGTAATTAAATTGAGTATAATCTAAGCAGTGTGTAAGTACTACTGGTAATAAATTATGTTTAAGGTTGAGGTTTTGCTATTTGGGGAGCAAAATAACTAATGATGCTCGAAGTAGAGAGGATATAAAATGTAGATTGGCAATGGCAAGGAAAGCGTTTCTGAAGAAGAGAACTTTGTTAACATCGAGTATAGATATAAGTGTTAGGAAGTTGTTTCTGAAAGTATTTGTATGGAGTGTAGCCATATATGGAAGTGAAACGTGGACGATAAATAGTTTAGACAAGAAGGGAATAGAAGATTTCGAAATGTGGTGCTACAGCACATAACTAATGAGGAGGTATTGAATAGAAATGGAGAGAAGAGAAATTTGTGGCACAACTTGACTAGAAGAAGGGATAGGTTGGCAGGGCATATTCTGAGGCATCAAGGGATCACCAATTTAGTACTGGAGAGCCGCGTGGAGGCTAAAAATCGTAGAGGGAGACCAAGAGATGAATACACTAAACAGATTCAGAAGGATGCAGGTTGCAGTAGATAGTGGAAGATGAAGAACCTTGCACAGGATAGAGTAGCATGGAGAGCTGCATCAAACCAGTCTCTGGACTGACCACCACAACAACAACATGGTTGAGGTCAGTCCAGAATTGGAATAAGACAAATTAGCAAGGGAATTTCTGCCACCAGTCTTGGGTTTTTATAAATTTGTCATTGTCTCTGAGAATTTACTATTTTGAAAAACAATAAAAGGGAAGAATGTGTAACATTTATGTTATATAAGAGGCCTCTGGGACCGTATAAGATTGCGTAATACCCGCAAAGCCTATTGTCTGTATAAAAGGACAATACGGCATTGGAATGTGAAGATTCCAGCGCGGCACTTGAGTGACGTGTGTATCGGTGGTGTCTTTCGACCGTTACGTTACTGGTAGCATGACAAAAGTGAGTCAGCAGTCTGAGAGCGTGGGCCCCAGTAAAGGGAAGTATTGACGGTGGCTCTCGTCAGTTTTTACAAATGTCCTTACAAGCAACATTCCTAATTGTATTGTGACGGACCGATCAAGCTTGGGGTCGCATAAAGTGCGTCGGAAGTAATTAAAGTGTCGAAGGTATTTAAAGTCTAATCTGTCTACAACTGCAGACTGTATAAGATACTTAATGTTGTGCAACGTATTAAGTGTACTGCGATGTAAAAAAGTACAAGAATCAATAAATGGCATTCCTTAAAAAAGTCAAACTGTGTGCTACTTACTGCAATTGAAGTAGCTAAGGATTTCTTCCAAATATCACTATTACAACACAACATCCGCCACTTCTGTACGAGTCACCCCATCGATTCCACTGTAGCGAAAGGACGTCAGGGTAGTGTAATCCCGAAAAACCGCGAGATAAGACGGATTTGCATATTTCCGACGACATCGTCGATTGTATGGTCGCTCTATCACCTACAGCAGCCGTGGCATGTCTTGTCAAAGCGAGGAGAGTATCTTAATTCTATTAGCTACGGCAATCGGACCTTATTTTCTAAATGACTCTCTCATATGAGCGTATATGGCATGGCAGATTGTAGTTTTAATGGAACATTGAGTAATGATGGGCGGTGGTACTACACACAGCATTACTGTAGTTAAACAGGGTTGACAGGCGTTTGGAAACTGTGTGTAAAAAATCTTTGTTACACAAAACTCATTCCACTGCTTTTCTGGGTGACTGGGTATGTAATACAGTGCAACGCCCAAGTGTGAAACGCTCTGAAGTAAAGTTGTGGTGATCGACGGAGAGTAGAACCTACTACCTATATGAATTGTAAATTACGCACAGTCAGAGGCCAGATATGAAATATGATCTCCAGATCTCCAATAGCGTGATATTGGAACGCGAATCGAGGATAAAAATGATTTTTGTCTGGAAAGTATCCGAAGCCGAACTCTTCCACTGTTGTCTTATATCTACGATTAGAAATTAAATATTTATTGTTTCTTCACTAGTAGCGAGACGTTCATATGTTCGGCTAGAGGTAACGCAATGAATAGTTCGCCGCTGCCTGGGCCTCCAATCCCACCTATATCGTCATTGTTGACAAAACAGGAAGAGGTGTCAACTGTCAAATTCCCTTTTACTAGTTGTTACGATCGCACCGTTTACAGAGACATGGAGGAGTTTAGCATCGTGAGGAAACAACAACATGATGGGACAGTATCATCTGGAAAGGTTCAAATCCAGAGAAAAATTGGAATCGGAGCTCGAATCGCAGTCGAGTACCAATATTTACAAAAAGTCAAGGTCACTTAAAATATGGATCGAAGGTTCTATCACCTTACATGACGATTGGTTCATGAACTAAGATAACATTACTAGTACAAGAAAGCTTACTAAAGAGAGAGAGTCTGCAAGCAGCGACATACACCTCTGACAGCCAAAACTTACTCTGTTCCAGTCGGTAGCGAATGAACATGTTTAATACTAGTTTGAAACCACGGCACAGTAGTGCGCTATTTACTTGGCGTTACTGGAGGTGAAGAGGGTATGTTTGTGGCTGTTAAAAACTGGTACCCCCAGCGGGAGTCGAACCCATACCTTAACCATTACAAGCTAGCCTCAGTTCAACCAGCCACCGAATCTCACATGTGTTAGCATTACGTTTTGGTCTGACGCGGTACGCAGGACACGGTACGAGAAGTATTGACTTCTACTAAAACTGTTGTTGTGAATAACCTATTCGTGATCTAGTAGTCAATGTGATGCAGTGAGATTGCAAAAATTTGATATCAAACCCATCCTTTTCCTCTCGAGGCAGAGTTGTCACTCTTATTGAAGAAGGTGGATGTTCTCTGATGGAAGCGGGCAGAAGGCATGGCGCGTCACATACCACTGCAACGAGATGGTGGAGGAACTGCCTTGCAAGAGGCACTACCAACAGAGCCTCTGCCTCAGGGAGGAAGCGAAAGAGAGCTCACAGCAGGAGGACAGGGAGCTTGTGTCGAACAGCACCGAAAATCCCTTTCTGAACGTGAAGCAATTGCGGCGGGAGGGCAACTTCTCTGGCTCCAGTGACACAATTTGTCGAAGCCTGAGGGACACACGAAGATCTGCTGTGAAAGAAAAGCTCTGCCGTTCTGGCGTAACCAGAAGCGCCGGAACGAAGACGAAGAGCGCAAGACCAGAGAAGGCGGTGAAGCGACGCCGGACAATTGTGCGCTGATTACGACCGCGCCAAGGCAGGAGGAAAACCTACAAGAAGTGAATATGATCGCCGCTCCTTCTAGCCTCGGCCGGTCATTAGTGGACATGATTCGCAGAATATTAGCACGATCTAGCAGACAGTGCTACGATATCAGATTGTAGTGATCCACATCCTGGCCATTAAAGTTGCTACACCAAGAAGAAATGCAGATGATAAACGGGTATTCATTGGACAAATATGTTGTTGTTGTTGTTGTTGTCTTCAGTCCTGAGACTGGTTTGATGCAGCTCTCCATGCTACTCTATCCTGTGCAAGCTGCTTCATCTCCCAGTACCTACTGCAACCTACATCCTTCTGAATCTGCTTAGTGTACTCATCTCTTGGTCTCCCTCTACGATTTTTACCCTCCACGCTGCCCTCTAATACTAAATTGGTGATCCCTTGATGCCTCAAAACATGTCCTACCAACCGATCCCTTCTTCTAGTCAAGTTGTGCCACAAACTTCTCTTCTCCCCAATCCTATTCAATACCTCCTCATTAGTTACGTGATCTATCCACCTTATCTTCAGTATTCTTCTGTAGCACCACATTTCGAAAGCTTCTATTCTCTTCTTGTCCAAACTAGTTATCGTCCATGTTTCACTTCCATACATGGCTACACTCCAAACAAATACTTTCAGAAACGACTTCCTGATACATAAATCTATATTCGATGTTAACAAATTTCTCTTCTTCAGAAACGCTTTCCTTGCCATTGCCAGTCTACATTTTATATCCTCTCTACTTCGACCATCATCAGTTATTTTACTTCCTAAATAGCAAAACTCCTTTACTACTTTAAGTGTCTCATTTCCTAATCTAATTCCCTCAGCATCACCCGATTTAATTTGACTACATTCCATTATCCTCGTTTTGCTTTTGTTAATGTTCATCTTATATCCTCCTTTCAAGACACTGTCCATTCCGTTCAACTACTCTTCCAAGTCCTTTGCCGTCTCTGACAGAATTACAATGTCATCGGCGAACCTCAAAGTTTTTACTTCGTCTCCATGAATTTTAATACCTACTCCAAATTTTTCTTTTGTTTCCTTTACTGCTTGCTCAATATACAGATTGAATAACATCGGGGAGAGGCTATAACCCTGTCTCACTCCCTTCCCAACCACTGCTTCCCTTTCATGCCCCTCGACTCTTATTACTGCCATCTGGTTTCTGTACAAATTATAAATAGCCTTTCGCTCCCTGTATTTTACCCCTGCCACCTTTAGAATTTGAAAAAGAGTATTCCAGTCAACATTGTCAAAAGCTTTCTCTAAGTCTACAAATGCTAGAAACGTAGGTTTGCCTTTTCTTAATCTTTCTTCTAAGATAAGTCGTAAGGTCAGTATTGCCTCACGTGTTCCAACATTTCGACGGAATCCAAACTGATCCTCCCCGAGGTCTGCATCTACCAGTTTTTCCATTCGTCTGTAAAGAATTCGCGTTAGTATTTTGCAGCCGTGGCTTATTAAACTGATAGTTCGGTAATTTTCACATCTGTCAGCACCTGCTTTCTTTGGGATTGGAATTATTACATTCTTCTTGAAGTCTGAGGGCATTTCGCCTGTCTCATACATCTTGCTCACCAGCTGGTAGGGTTTTGTCATGACTGGCTCTCCCAAGGCCGTCAGTAGTTCTAATGGAATGTTGTCTACTCCGGGGGCCTTGTTTCGACTCAGGTCTTTCAGTGCTCTGTCAAACTCTTCACGCAGTATCGTATCTCCCATTTCGTCTTCATCTACATCCTCTTCTATTTCCATAATATTGTCCTCAAGTACATCGCCCTTGTATAAACCTTCTATATACTCCTTCCACCTTTCTGCCTTCCCTTCTTTGCTTAGAACTGGGCTGCCATCTGAGCTCTTGATATTCATACACGTGGTTCTCTTCTCTCCAAAGGTCACTTTAATTTTCCTGTAGGCAGTATCTATCTTTCCCCTAGTGAGATAAGCTTCTACATCCTTACATTTGTCCTCTAGCCATCCCTGTTTAGCCATTTTGCACTTCCTGTCGATCTCATTTTTGAGACGTTTGTATTCCTTTTTGCCTGCTTCATTTACTGCATTTTTATATTTTCTCCTTTCATCAATTAAATTCAATATTTCTTCTGTTACCCAAGGATTTCTAGCAGCCCTCGTCTTTGTACCTACTTTATCCTCTGCTGCCTTCACTACTACATCCCTCAGAGCTACCCATTCTTCTTCTACTGTATTTCTTTCCCCTATTCCTGTCAATTGTTCCCTTATGCTCTCTCTGAAACTCTGTACAACCTCTGGTTCTTTCAGTTTATCCAGATCCCATCTCCTTAATTTCCCACATTTTTGCAGTTTCTTCAGTTTTAATCTACAGGTCATAACCAATAGATTGTGGTCAGAGTCCACATCTGCCCCTGGAAATGTCTTACAACTTAAAACCTGGTTCCTAAATCTCTGTCTTACCATTATATAATCTATCTGATACCTTTTAGTATCTCCAGGGTTCTTCCACGTATACAACCTTCTTTTATGATTCTTAAACCAAGTGTTAGCTATGATTAAGTTGTGCTCTGTGGAAAATTCTACTAGGCGGCTTCCTCTTTCATTTCTTAGCCCCAATCCATATTCACCTACTATGTTTCCTTCTCTCCCTTTTCCTACACTCGAATTCCAGTCACCCATTACTATTAAATTTTCGTCTCCCTTCACTATCTGAATAATTTCTTTTATTTCATCGTACATTTCTTCAATTTCTTCATCATCTGCAGAGCTAGTTGGCATATAAACTTGTACTACTGTAGTAGGTGTGGGCTTCGTATCTATCTTGGCCACAATAATGCGTTCACTATGCTGTTTGTAGTAGCTTACCCGCATTCCTATTTTCCTATTCATTATTAAACCTACTCCTGCATTACCCCTATTTGATTTTGTGTTTATAACCCTGTAGTCACCTGACCAGAAGTCTTGTTCCTCCTGCCACCGAACTTCACTAATTCCCACTATATCTAACTTTAACCTATCCATTTCCCTTTTTAAATTTTCTAACCTACCTGCCCGATTAAGGGATCTGACATTCCACGCTCCGATCCGTAGAACGCCAGTTTTCTTTCTCCTGATAACGACATCCTCCTGAGTAGTCCCCGCCCGGAGATCCGAATGGGGGACTATTTTACCTCCGGAATATTTTACCCAAGAGGATGCCATCATCATTTAATCATACAGTAAAGCTGCATGTCCTCGGGAAAAATTACGGCTGTAGTTTCCCCTTGCTTTCAGCCGTTCGCAGTACCAGCACAGCAAGGCCGTTTTGGTTAATGTTGCAAGGCCAGATCAGTCAATCATCCAGACTGTTGCCCCTGCAACTACTGAAAAGGCTGCTGCCCCTCTTCAGGAATGACACGTTTGTCTGGCCTCTCAACAGATACCCCTCCGTTGTGGTTGCACCTACGGTACGGCCATCTGTATCGCTGAGGCACGCAAGCCTTCCCACCAACGGCAAGGTCCATGGTTCATGGGGGGGTGGACAAATATATTATACTAGAAATAACATGTGATTACATTTTCACGCAATTTGGGTGCATAGGTCCTGAGAAATCAGTTCCCAGAACAACCACCTCTGGCCGTAATAACGGCCTTGATACGCCTGGGCGTTGAGTGAAACAGAGCTTGGATGGCATGTACAGGTACAGCTGCACATGCAGCTTCGACACGATCCCACAGTTCATCAAGAGTAGTGTGGCGAGCCAATTGCTCGGCCACCATTGACCAGACGTTTTCAATTGGTGAGAGATCTGGAGAATGTGCTGGCCAGGGCAGCAGTCGAACATTTTCTGTATCCAGAAAAGCCAGTACATGACCTGCAACATGCGGTCATGCATTATGCTGCTGAAATGTAGGATTTCGCAGGGATCGAATAAAGGGTAGAGCCAAGGTTAGTAACACATCTGAAATGTAGCGTCCACTGTTCAAAGTGCCGTGAATGCGAACAACAGGTGACCGAGACGAGTAACCAATGGCACTTCATGACGTTTTGCTATTCGTGCACCCGGGATCGTCGTTGAGTACACCATCGCAGGCGCTCCTGTCTGTGATGCATCGTCAAGGGTAACCGCAGCCATGGTCTGCGAGCAGATAGTCCATGCTGCTGCAAACGTCGTCGAACTGTTCGTGGAGATGGTTGTTGTCTTGCAAACGTCCCCATCTGTTGACTCAGGGATCGAGACGTGGCTGCATGATCCGTTACAGCCATTCGGATAAGATGCCTGCCATCTCTGCCATCTCTGCTAATGATACGAGGCCGTTGAGACCCACCACGGCGTTCCGTATTATCCTCCTAAACCCACCGATTCCTTATTCTGATAACAGTCATCGGATCACGGCCAAAACGAGCAGCAATGTCGCGATACGATAAACCGCAATCGCGGTGGGCTACAATCCGACCTTTATGAAAGTCGGAAACGTGATGGTACGCATTTCTCCTCCTTACACGAGGCATCACAACAACGTTTCAACAGGCAACGCCGGTCAACTGCTGTTTGTGTATGAGAAAATTGTTGGAAACTTTCCTCATGTCAGCACGTTGTAGGTGTCGCCACCGGCGCCAACCTTGTGTGAATGCTCTGAAAAGCTAATCATTTACATATAACAGCATCTTCTTCCTGTCGGTTAAATTTCACGCCTGTAGCTCGTCATCTTCGTGGTGTAGCAATTTTAATGGCCAGTAGTGTAGATCCCAGCTATTTTAATCGCTATGCCGCGGCCGTTGGTCAGGTCTTGATATCCTCTGTATCTATCTTATTCGTCACCATTATCGAAGTTCCAGTTCTCGTTTCTGCGCAGGGGCGGTTGTAGAAGTCGGTCTAGTGGGGGCTAATTGGGGGAAGGTGGGGGGGGGGGGGGGTGGCGGTGGTGTGGAATATCGCTTAACAAAAGGAGAATTGGGCTCCTCCGCCGACAAATTGGTAAAATTTAGTGTTGCTTAAAGCAGTTTTTCGTAACTGTTTTGGAGTTCTGGGTAAAAGAAACTTATTGTCACTTGGGAGATTTCATAAATTACATAAAACATGAAAAAGGTCAACTTACAACAAATACGTTTTCATGAATTTTCTGGACACAGAAGGTGACATGAATGTAAAAACTTGAACTTGACGTGAATATAAATATTTTCAATCTCCAAATCTCTTTCTTTATGGATATTTGCAAGAGCCAATTAATTTAGTCTCACCTGCCCCATTGTGTTACGCAAATATGTCTTTATTCGTCTGAAAGTAGAGAAGCTTCGTTCAGGAGTGCTTTTGGTGACAGGAATGATACCAAATATTTGAAGTGAAACACATAAATTTGGGAAGAACTGCTTGTCGCATTTCTTTAATGCTTCAGTTACTGTTTCAGGTCTTTTACTTTCATCAAACCACTTTTTCTTCCATAGTGTCTACTCTCCTTTCATTAAATGCGAAGACCTCTCCAAAAACTGTTCATATTTCTCGGATGCCTGGATCACTTCATACCCACTATATTTTAAACAGTATGCAGGAATAAGACCTTCAATTGGTAATATGGCGCGAAAATCTTACGGAAATCTTGTTTCTAGCTCGGCAATAAAACGATCCATAACAGGTAAAAATACTGTTCGCCTGAAGTATTCCTCGGTGTTTGAAGCAGGAACGTTGTCTCTTTTGGTTTGTGTTGAAATAGTTCTTGCCATTGCTATTACACTTTCAATATCTTCTGCCAGTCTAACAGCGTCTTCAAAAATACATCCGAATTCAATTTCCGAATCCATCCTTATATTGTTGAACACCTCAAGCACATAATTGGCACTATTTAAGGCAGTTGTTAAATCCATTTTAGGACTGGAGCTGTTCGCTTAGTCTTAAAGAGAAGCAATATGCTGCAGTTACTAAAGCTACTACGAAGTCTTCTCTTCGGACAGCATAACTAAACATGCAAGCTTTACTAGCCGTTTCTGCATTGGTTTCACGACCACTTGAAAGTTTGTCAAGCAAGGTCACGACCGGGACAAATAGCATCTTGAAAGTAGTAAGGCTATCGTGTCTTTCCACCCATCTTGTTGGACACATTGCCTTCAACTTTGTTTTCTTTGACCCTGTGAACGGTAGTCGTGATATAGCTTCCTGTAGGGAACTTTTTCTGTTTCCAGAGGCAGACAAAAATGCTGAAACTGATCCTACAATTCTCATCATATTTCTAAATATTGGAGTATCACAGGACTTCAAATTGCACAGGTTCAAAGAGTGGCTAAAACAGTGGGTATAAATAGCCAACGGCTGCTTATTTAAAATAAGAGCTTGAACTCCTTTAAATCTTCCAGCCATGTTTGAGCCACCATCATAGACCTGCCCATAACGATGCTGATAGCTCAGCCCCAGTGTCTTGAGTTCTTCAACTATGGCTTCTGCAATCGAAGTGCCAGTAGTTGATTTAAGCTCAGTAAAACCCAGAAAGTCTTCTTTGGTAACAAAGGTCTCTGTGCAATGTACCTAATACAAAATGTCATCTGCTCCATAGTGGTGGCATCAGTTGTTTCATCACACACAATGCTAAAAAATTTAGCCTTTTTCACATCTCTCGATATTGAAGACCGAACAGCGTCACCAATGCAATGTATGATTTCGTTTTGGACTGTGTTACTTATCATAGAACTGTTTCGGCCACATGTACTGAAATGTTTTAAATCTTCATCTCCAGCATCCACACGAAAAGCCAAAAGACTCTGCAATACTCCATGTTTTCCCTCTAGAAGATCATCAGTTTTTTCTTCCTTTAGCTGAGGAATTAAACCATGACCACGATGTCCCCGTAAAGGTAGGTTATTTCTTGCAAACGGGTCTATAGTCTTTATAATAGGCCTCAAGCGTTTCCGGTTTTCTTCAATAACTGAAGATTTCTTGGTATCAAGGACAACAGCAATACTTTTTTACTTGATTCCATAGACTTGGTGAATTCTGTGGCCTTCTCCATGGAAAATTTGTGATATTTTGTGTTTTTATGATGACGAAGATCTTCCGTAGCCTTATGCATTTGACCAATGGTTCTTTTATCAGTGTTTTCAACACCTACAAAAATAAATTAAAAAGGTCTTAGGTAAAGAATTAGGTAAATAAAAATTAGTGCAAACACCAAATCTTCTAATCACTCGAAATGTTTTCAACATAGAAATTTTTGATGATAAACCAAGCCGGAAAATTATTTCATCTACATCTACGTGATTACTTTGCTATTCACAATAAAATGCCTGGCAGAGGGTTCAATGAACCACCTTCATGCTGTCTCTCTACCGTTCCACTCTCGAACGGCAAGCGGCAAAAACGAGCCCTGATTTCTCTTACTTTATCGTGATGATCATTTCTCCCTATGTAGGTGGGTGCCAACAGAATGTTTTCGCAATCGGAGGAGGAAACTGGTGATTGAAATTTAATGAGAAGATCCCGTCGCAACGAAAAACGCCATTGTTTTACAGATTGCCTCTCCAATTCACGTATCATGTCTGTGACACTATCACCCCCCTTTTTCGCGATAATACAAAACTAGCTGCACTTCTTTGTACTTTTTCGATGTCATCCATCAGTCCCACCTGATGCGGATCCCACACCACACATCAGTACTCCAGAACAGGGCGGACAAGTGTAGTGTAAGCAGTCTCTTTGGTAGACCTGTTGCACCTTCTAAGTGTTCTGCCAATGAATCACTGTCTTTGGTTTGCTCCGCCCACAACATTATCTATGTCATCGATCCAATTTAGGTTATTTGTAATTGTAATCACTAAGTATTTAGTTGAATTTACAGCCGTCAGATTTGTGTGACTTACCGCATAATCGAAATTTAGCTGATTTCTTTTAGTGCTCATGTGAATAACTTTGCACTTTTCTTTATTCAGGTTCAATTGCCACTTTTACCACCATACAGATATCTTATCTAAATCATTTTGCAAGTCATTTTGATCATCTGATGACTTTACAAGACGGTAAATGACAGCATCATCTGCAAACAATCTAAGACGGCTACTCAGATTGTCCCCTAAGTCGTTAATATAAATCAGGAACAATAGAGGGCCTATAAGACTTCCTTGGGGAACGATGGATATTACTTCTGTTTTACTCGATGACTTTCCGTCCATTACTACGAACTGTGACATTTCTGACAGGAAATCACGAATCCTGTCGCACAACTGAGGCGATAGTCCATAGACCCGCAGTTTGATTAGAAGACGCTTGTGAGGAACGGTGTCGTAAGCCTTTTGGAAATCTTAAAATATGAAATCTATTTGACATCCCCTGTCGATAGCACTTATTACTTCATGAGTATAAAGAGCTAGTTGTGTTTCACAAGAACGATATTTTCTGAATCCGTGCTGATTATATGTGAAAAAATCGTTTTCTTCGAGGTACTTCATAATGTTTGAATACAGTATATGTTCTAAAACCCTGCTGCAAATCGACGTTAGTGATATAGGCCTGTAATTCAGCGGATTACTCCTACTTCCCTTTTTGGATATTGGTGTGACTTGAGCAAATTTCCAGTCTTTAGGTACGTATCTTTCTGTGAGCGAGTGGTTGTATATAATTGCTAAATATGGAACTATTTTATCAGCATACTCTGAGAGGAACCTGACTGGTATACAATCTGGACCGGAGGCCTCGCCTTTATTAAGTGGTTTAAGCTGCTTTGTTACACCTAGGATACCTACTTCTATGTTTCTCATCTTGGTAGTTGTTCTTGATTGGAATTCAGGAATGTTTACTTCGTCTTCTTTGGTGATGGAGGTTCGGAAAACAGTGTTTAATAACTCTGCTTTAGTGGCAATGTCATCAGGGACTTCACCGTTGTTATCGCGAAGTGAAGGTGTGCCTTGCCACTGGTGTGCTTTATGTTTGACCAGAATCTCTTTGGGGTTTCTGCCAGATTTCGAGACAGAATTTAGGTATGGAAATGATTAAAAGCATCTCGCATTGAAGTACGCACCATATTTGCAACTTCTGTAAAACTTTGCCAATATTGGGGATTTTGCGTTCTTTTAAATTTGGCATGCTTTTTTCGTTGCTTCTGCAACAACGATCTGACCCGTTTTGTGTACCATGGGGGATCAGTACCATCACTTATGAATTTATGTGGTATATATCTCTCAATTGCTGTTCATACTATCTCTTTGGAAACATTCCACAACTTTTCTACACTTACATGATCAGATCGGAAGGAGTGAAAACTCTCTATTGAAATGGCGTTAAAACCATTTCATCAGCTTTTTAAAATAGATGTACTTTGTGTTTCTTTTTGATGGTTGTAGGTGTTACGGTATTCAGTCTAGCAGCAACTGTCTTGTGGTCGCTAATACCAGTATTCGTCACAACACTCACTATTTGTCCAGAATTATTTGTTGCTACAAGGTCAAATTTGCTTTCGCAACCATTTACTTTTAGAGTGGGCTCATGAACTAATTGTTCACAATAATTATCTGAGAAAGCATTCAGTACAATTTCGGATGATATTTTATGCCTGCTGCCGGCTTTAAACGTATAATTGTTCCAGCGTATCGAGGGTAAACCTCCCCCCATTGAACCATGGACCTTGCCGTTGGTGGGGAGGCTTGCGTGCCTCAGCGATACAGATAGCCGTTCCGTAGATGCAACCACAACGGAGGGGTATCTGTTGAGAGGCCAGACAAACGTGTCGTTCCTGAAGAGGGGCACCACCCTTTTCAGTAGTTGCAGGGGCAACAGTCTGGATGACTGACTGATCTGGCCTTGTAACAATAACCAAAACGGCCTTGCTGTGCTGGTACTGCGAACGGCTGAAAGCAAGGGGAAACTACAGCCGTAATCTTTCCCGAGGGAATGCAGCTTTACTATATGATTAAATGATGATGGCGTCCTCTGGGGTAAAATATTCCGGAGATAAAATAGTCCCCCATTCGGATCTCCGGGCGGGGACTACTCAAGAGGATGTCGTTATCAGGAGAAAGAAAACTGGCGTTCTACGGATCGGAGCGTGGAATGTCAGATCCCTTAATCGGGCAGGTAGGTTAGAAAATTTAAAAAGGGAAATGGATAGGTTAAAGTTAGATATAGTGGGAGTTAGTGAAGTTCGGTGGCAGGAGGAACAAGACTTTTGGTCGGGTGACTACAGGGTTATAAACACAAAATCAAATAGGGGTAATGCAGGAGTAGGTTTAATAATGAATAGGAAAATAGGAATGCGGGTAAGCTACTACAAACAGCATAGTGAACGAATTATTGTGGCCAAGATAGATACGAAGCCCACACCTACTACAGTAGTACAAGTTTATATGCCAACTAGCTCTGCAGATGACGAAGAAATTGAAGAAATGTATGATCAAATAAAAGAAATTATTCAGATAGTGAAGGGTGACGAAAATTTAATAGTCATGGGTGACTGGAATTCGGTAGTAGGAAAAGGGAGAGAAGGAAACGTACTAGGTGAATATGGATTGGGGGTAAGAAATGAAAGAGGAAGCCGCCTCGTAGAATTTTGCACACAGCACAACTTAATCATAGGTAACACTTGGTTCAAGAACCATAAAAGAAGGCTGTATACATGGAAGAAGCCTGGAGATACTGACAGGTTTCAGATAGATCATATAATGGTAAGACAGAGATTTAGGAACCAGGTATTAAATTGTAAGACATTTCCAGGGGCAGATGTGGGCACTGACCACAATCTATTGGTTATGACCTGTAGATTAAAATAAAGAAATTGCAAAAAGGTGGGAAATTAAGGAGATGGGACCTGGATAAACTAAAAGAACCAGAGGTTGCACAGAGTTTCAGGGAGAGCATAAGGGAGCAATTGACAGGAATGGGGGAAAGAAATACGGTAGAAGAAGAATGGGTAGCTTTGAGGGATGAAGTAGTGAAGGCAGCAGAGGATCAAATAGGTAAAAAGATGAAGGCTAGTAGAAATCCTTGGGTAACAGAAGAAATATTGAATTTAATTGATGAAAGGAGAAAATATAAAAATGCAGTAAATGAAGCAGGCAAAAAGGAATACAGACGTCTCAAAACTGAGATCGACAGGAAGTGCAAAATGGCTAAGCAGGGATGGCTAGAGGACAAATGTAAGGATGTAGAGGCTTATCTCACTAGGGGTAAGATAGATACTGCCTACAGGAAAATTAAAGAGACCTTTGGAGAAAAGAGAACCACTTGTATGAATATCAAGAGCGCAGATGGAAACCCAATTATAAGCAAAGAAGGGAAAGCAGAAAGGTGGAAGGAGTATACAGAGGGTCTATACAAGGGCGATGTACTTGAGGACAATATTATGGAAATGGAAGATAATGTAGATGAAGATGAAATGGGAGATACGATACTGCGTGAAGAGTTTGACAGAGCACTGAAAGACCTGAGTCGAAACAAGGCCCCCGGAGTAGACAACATTCCATTGGAACTACTGACAGCCTTGGGAGAGCCAGTCATGACAAAACTCTACCATCTGGTGAGGAAGATGTATGAGACACGCGAAATACCCTCAGACTTCAAGAACAATATAATAATTCCAATCCCAAAGAAAGCAGGTGTTGACAGATGTGAAAATTACCGAACTATCAGTTTAATAAGTCCCAGCTGCAAAATACTAACGCGAATTCTTTACAGACGAATGGAAAAACTAGTAGAAGCCGACCTCGGGGAAGATCAGTTTGGATTCCGTAGAAATGTTGGAACAGGTGAGGCAATACTGTCCCTACGACTTATCTTAGAAGCTAGATTAAGGAAGGGCAAACCTACGTTTCTAGCATTTGTAGACTTAGAGAAAGCTTTTGACAATGTTGATTGGAATACAGGGAGCGAAAGGCTATTTACAATTTGTACAGAAACCAGATGGCAGTTATAAGAGTCGAGGGACATAAAAGGAAAGCAGTGGTTGGGAAGGGAGTGAGACAGGGTTGCAGTCTCTCTCCGATGTTATTCAATCTGTATATTGAGCAAGCAGTGAAGGAAACAAAAGAAAAATTCGGAGTAGGTATTAAAATCCATGGAGAAGGCATAAATACTTTGAGGTTCGCCGATGACATTGTGATTCTGTCAGAGACAGCAAAGTACTTGAAAGAGCAGTTGAACGGAATGGATAGTGTCTTGAAAGGAGGATATAAGATGAACATCAACAAAAGCAAAACGAGGATAATGGAATGTAGTCGAATAAAGTCGGGTGAGGCTAAGGGAACTAGATTAGGAAATGAGACAATTAAAGTAGTAAAGGAATTTTGCTATTTGGGGAGCAAAATAACTGATGATGGTCGAAGTAGAGAGGATATAAAATGTAGACTGGCAATGGCAAGGAAAGCGTTTCTGAAGAAGAGAAATTTGTTAACATCGAGTATAGATTGAAGTGTCAGGAAGTCATTTCTGAAAGTATTTGTATGGAGTGTAGCCATGTATGGAAGTGAAACATGGACGATAACTAGTTTGGACAAGAAGAGAATAGAAGCTTTCGAAATGTGGTGCTACCGAAGAATGCTGAAGATTAGATGGGTAGATCACATAACTAATGAGGAAGTATTGAATAGGATTGGAGAGAAGAGAAGTTTGTGGCACAACTTGACAAGAAGGGATCGGTTGGTAGGACATGTTCTGAGGCACCAAGGGATCACCAATTTAGTATTAGAGGGCAGCGTGGAGGGTAAAAATCGTAGAGGGAGACCAAGAGATGACTACACTAAGCAGATTCAGAAAGAGGTAGGTTGCACTAGGTACTGGGGGATGAAGAAGCTTGCACAAGATAGAATAGCATGGAGAACTGCATCAAACCAGTCTCAGGACTGAAGACCACAACAACAACAATCGAGGATAGATTGAAGTCACCACCGACTATAATTGTATGAGCGGGGTACTTATTTGAAATGACTCAAGTATTCTTTGAACTGTTCAGCAACTATGTCTTCTGAGTAGCGGAGTCGGTAAAACGATCCAATTTATAGTTTGGTCGATTGTCAGGTATAACCTCTACCCATAATATTTCACATGAACTATCTACTTCAATTTCGCTACAAGGCAAACTACCTCTGACAGCAATAAATACTTCACCACCAACTGTATTTAATCTATCCTTTCTGAAAACTGTTAGATCGTTTGAAAAAATTTCGACTGAGCTTATTTCCAGATTTAGCCATCTCTCTGTACCTACAACTATATGAGCTTCAGTCCTTTCTGTTAGGGCTTGAAGCTCTGGTTGTTTCCCAACACAGCTACGACAATTTACAACTACAATACCAGTCGTTTCTACACCTACCTTACTGTGTTTTACGTGCCCACTTTTAGACGGACGTCCCTTCTGTGGTTCCCTGAGACGCACTAACCTAAAAAAACCGCCCAGTCCCTTCCACACAGTCCCCGCTACTCATGTACCCGCCTCCTGTGTTTAGTGGACTCCTGACCTATTAAGCGGAACCCGGAAAACTCACCACCCAATGGCGCAAGTCGAGGAATCTGCAGCCTACACGGTCACAGAACCGCCTGAGCCTCTGATTCAGACCCTGCACTAGGCTTTGCACCAAAGGACCACAGTCGGTTCTATCGACGATGCTGCAGATGGTGAGCTCCGCCTTAATCTCGGAAGCAAGAGCGGCAGTCTTTGCCATTTCCGCTAGCCGCCCGAAACCAGACAGAATCTGCTCTGATCCAAAGAGACAGACGCCATTGGTTGCGACATGAGCCAACATCTGCAGTTGGCTGCACCCTGTACTCTTCATGGCATCCGGAACACCCTTTCCACTCCCAGCATGACTCCCCACGGAATGCACACAGAGTGCATAGTGGCTTCCTTCCCCTCCTTGGCAGCCATGTTCCTAAGGGGCCCCATTACGTGCCTAACGTTGGAGCTCCCAACTACCACCAAACCCAGCCTCTGTGAATGCCCAGACCTTGCGGGCCGAGAAGCTTCCTTTGGAACGGGGTGGACGACTGGATTCGGCTCAGAGACATCGTCAGCCACAGATAACGCCCTAAACCAGTTCGTCAAACGAATCGGGGGGGGGGGGGGGAGGGGGCTACGATTGGCCACACGGAATGTTTTTCGCTGCCTGCTAGACTTTGGAATGATCTCCCACTCGACCACGGGTGAGGGGTCAATCTTAGTGCAGGCAGTACCCGGGGAGGTTACAGTAGTGGACCGATCGGAGGACACGTGGGACGTGCTCGACGTCCCTCGCATCCCCGAGTCCGGTCCCCCACAGTGACGCCCCTTGGCAGCAGCCTCAAGCTGTGTGGCGGAAGCCAACGCAGCCTGGAGCTGTGAGCGAAGGGTCGCCAGCTCAGCTCGCATCTGTACAGAACAATCACAGTTCCTATCCATTACTGCACTCCTCCTGTTTGAAGCTCGTAAAAATATGTAACAAGCTAAAGGTGTACTCGCCTTAGTAGTAGCAGGAACTAGCGGTGCGCTCTCTCAGACTGTCTAGCTGACTAATTTGAATAATTATGTTTGTGTATCTGAAGTGTCTCCGATTAAAAACGACACCTACAAGTTATTTATGTTTTTTCTTACCAAGCCAGTTAATGGTTTGAATTATTTAAAATAATGGAAAGCTGTAATAAGTATCTGGGAGCTGATTCTGGCAACTGGTGGAGAAAACAGAACACATGCAGTACAAAATCCACCACGTAACATTTTGTTGTGTGAAAGCCAGTTGTATTGGCTCATCCATTCATGCTTAAATCTTGGGTTTTGCTTCCCTTATAATTGAGTAGGAAAAGAAAACTTTGCAGGAGGCTTCCAAATATTCTTTAAAAACTTAAGCTTCTCATCATTATGTAAGGCAACATTAACAACTCTTCTTATATCATATAGGTCATAATATGTTTCAGTCCTTTCTGGTCTTTCTTCCTGTAAGTTAAATATGCTTGAAATGTCAGTATTACGTACAAATGGCTCAACACAAAAATATATAGCGTTATTGACAAATATAAATGATTTTAATTTATTATGACCACTAAAAAAGTCAACATTTGTCTTCCAAAACATTAACATTACCCCATATCCCTTGGTCTTGTCCCCTTCTCCTACAAACATTCGTATGGGTGCCCTCGGTAAACAGTATTGAAATGAAACTTCCTGGCAGATTATAACTGTGTGCCCGACCGAGATTCGAACTCGGGACCTTTGCCTTTCGCGGGCAGGTGCTCTACCATCTGAGATACCGAAGCACGACTCACGCCCGGTACTCACAGCTTTACTTCTGCCAGTATCCGTCTCCTACCTTCCAAACTTTACAGAAGCTCTCCTGCGAAACTTGCAGAACTAGCACTCCTGAAAGAAAGGATATTGCGGAGACATGGCTTAGCCACAGCCTGGGGGATGTTTCCAGAATGAGATTTTCACTCTGCTGCTTCCGCTACGGCAGGCTCGTCGTTGGCGGGCCGGCTCTGGCCCTTCAAAATTCACGCGTTACTTGCCACCTGGTCAGTTGCGTTGTCCGCGTTTTCACGCGGCAGCAGAGCCACTCTTATTTCTCTGGCATCTGCTCCGCACGTGTTCCGTCGAACTGCAAATGGAAGACGTTGGTGGTTGCCCGGTATACTGGACGACTCCTCTGTGTCCCCCTATGACAATGAACGATGGCACGTGTTTTCTTAGGACCATCCTGACGGACCTAACACCCTAGTCCACCTTGTATCTGTGCCCGGCACCTCACAAGCCTCTCGTTACAGAGAGAACTTCTCCATACAGCTTGGGCAGCGTGCTACTTCCTCGTTCGGCACCTCGAAGGGAGGTTGTACACTTTAATGTTTCTCACGCCGTGTCCGGGACGCTCACACGACCGTCCTGTGTTTAAACTTTTTGAAACCTCCGCTTACATTCACAAGCGTCTCGCATCTCACATCCGTTTTCAATTTCAAAAAGAGGGTAAGCAGCGTAAAATCGAGCTGGAGCCCCTCTATTTCATTCGCCTGTATTTTAAGTTCGTTAAACATCTATTCCTCTATATGGAAGGAGGATGACCTCTCGTATTCTCGATCGAACGCGCACTGTATCGTGGTACTGGAGCGGTTGAACGTTGTCATTCTTTCGTTGGGCACTCACCAAAGCGTTGAACACGAATAGACGATCGCCGACGGCGAAACAGCTACGGCCGGCGCGGAAGCCAGCAGGCGACGAACGCGGACGCGGTGGAATATCGGGCGGCGACGGCTCGGCGGCCGGTAATCCTCGGCTACCTGGGACGCGCAATGATCATCGGCAAGTGTTCCCAGGCGGGCAGCCAGCAATGATGAGGACAACACGAACACTCAGTCATCTCGAGGCAGGTGAAAATCCCTGACCTCGCCGGGAATCGATTCCGGGACCCCGTGCTCGGGAAGCGAGGACGCGACCGCGGGACCACAAACAAGCTGCGGACTGTAACACAGAAATGTATATATTTAACTACCGGTGATCTGCATTTAACTTTAATTAATGGCCGAAATTCACTTAACTAAACAAATCATTATACAGGGTGTTACAAAAAGGTATGGCCAAACTTTCAGGAAACATTCCTCACACACAAATAAAGAAAAGATGTTATCTGGACATGTGTCCGGAAATGTTTAATTTCCATGTTAGAGCTCATTTTAGTTTCGTCAGTATGTACTGTACTGCCTCGATTCACCGCCAGTTGGCCCAATTGAAGGAAGGTAATGTTGACTTCGGTGCTTGTGTTGACATGCGACTCATTGCTCTACAGTACTAGCATCAAGCACATCAGTACGTAGCATCAACAGGTTAGTGTTCATCACGAACGTGGTTTTGCAGTCAGTGCAATGTTTACAAATGCGGAATTGGCAGATGCCCATTTGATGTATGGATTAGCACGGGGCAATAGCCGTGGCGCGGTACGTTTGTATCGAGACACATTTCCAGAACGAAGGTGTCTCGACAGGAAGACGTTCGAAGCAATTGATCGGCGTCTTAAGGAGCACGGAACATTCCAGCCGATGACTCGCGACTGGGGAAGACCTAGAACGACGAGGACACCTGCAATCGACGAGGCAATTCTTCGTGCAGTTGACGATAACCCTAATGTCAGCGTCAGAGGAGTTGCTGCTGTACAAGGTAACGTTGACCACGTCACTGTATGGAGAGTGCTACGGGAGAACCAGTTGTTTCCGTACCATGTACAGCGTGTGCAGGCACTGTCAGCAGCTGATTGGCCTCCAAGGGTACAGTTCTGCGAATGGTTCACCCAACAATGTGTCAATCCTCATTTCAGTTCAAATGTTCTCTTTACGGATGAGGCTTCATCCCATCGTGATCAGATTGCAAATTTTCACAATGAACATGTGTGGGCTGACGAGAATCCGCACGCAATTGTGCAATCACGTCATCAATTTTCCGTGAACGTTTGGGCAGGCATTGTTGGTGATGTCTAGATTGGGCCCCATGTTCTTCCACGTACGCTCAATGGAGCGCGTTATCATGATTTAATACGGGATACTCTACCTGTGCTGCTAGAGCATGTGCCTTTACAAGTACGACACAACATGTGGTTCATGCACGATGGAGCTCCTGCACATTTCAGTCGAAGTGTTCGTACGCTTCTCAACAACAGATTCGGTGACCGATGGATTGGTAGAGGAGGACCAATTCCATGGCCTCCACGCTCTCCTGACCTCAACCCTCTTGACTTTCATTTATGGGGGCATTTGAAAGCTCTTGTCTACGCAACGCCTGTACCAAATGTAGAGACTCTTCGTGCTCGTATTGTGGACGGCTGTGATACAAAACGCCATTCTCCAGGGCTGCATTAGCGCATCAGGAATTCCATGCGACGGAGGGTGGATGCACGTATCCTCGCTAACGGAGGTCATTTTGAATATTTCCTGTAGGAAAGTGTTTGAAGTCACGCTGGTACGTTCTGTTGCTGTGTTTCCATTCCATTATTAATGTGATTTGAAGAGAAGTAATAAAATGAGCTCTAACATGGAAAGTAAGCGTTTCCGGACACATGTCCACATAACATATGTTCCTTCTTTGTGTGTGAGGAATGTTTCCTGAAAGTTTGGCCGTACCTTTTTGTAACACCCTGTATACGAACATATAAAGATTGCATGACATACAAATAAATTTGGCCAATGGTTTTACAAACAGGGACACCGTTTGATGATAAAAAGAAGAAGTATTACATGAATATAAAAATATGAACATAGAACACACTAAAAACGCAAAAGTTATTAAAATTTGTGCAGAAATTATTTTTTTGTTTATTGCTACTAAAATTGTTTTAAAAGAACTGACGTTACATTTTGACAGGGAATACTAAGTTTCGCAGGTAGAGCATTGTATTTGAAGATTTGAAGCACTATATTTTTTGAACAGGGAGGCACTGTATTTTGAGAAGGGGCTTTGCTCCACAACACTGTACTGCTGACTCTGTGGCGTAAGTCCGTGCATTCGCTCGACTCTGCGAGGAGCTTATGCATTACCTGAAGAGTGCGCGCTGCTTTGCAGTGGTGCAGGTGTGACGGTTGTTCATTCGCAGGCGGAGGTGATGTACTGTACGCTACAAGTACAACGGGTAGCGTGTTGGGAGGAGAAGACTTGCGCAATCTCGTTACTTGTAGATTAGCTCTTCCTGCGACACACAGAATGGGGCGTCTCTCCCCTGCAGTCCCTAGGGTCTATCGTTCATGTGCAGAGACTTCTCGCCCTGCCTGTTTGACGGCCTCCCGGCCTGGGCCTTTGCAAGCGCCGCACCGCCACCGCTGTTAGCCGGCCCACGGGACATTACGTAGGCTGCTTCTAGGCCGCCTCCTCCACCTCCGCTTCCGTTTGAGCCTTGACCCAGCTGCTAGCTCGGCTTCCTGTAGGGACGGCACGCCACTGGCCCCCCGCCGTTGCCTTTTCCCAAGTCCGCGTGTGGCGAACCATTCGCTGCAGTGTTGTGCCCTGTCGGCACTTAGCGTCCGCATGACAGTTATCTGCACACCTACAGCTTAGGTCTAATGTTAAAACATCTTTTCATTTACATAAATGACATGCACAACTGAAAAATGAGTTCTAGATTTGAATTAAAAATAAAATTTCTCACAATGAAGAAAAACGACGTAAATTTTGACATCAAATGTTACTTCGGATTTTTCAATTTGAGTTAAAAACCATTTTCAATAAAAGGAAAAAATAATATTCTTACAATATTTCAGTCACAATTCTTAAAAATCTTCGACTGTATATTTTTTCCAACGTTACTTTCACACAGGTTAATGTTAGTGTGATTTAGTGCTTTTAGTGTTCGATTAGTAAGCATGCACGTGTGTACTTAGTATGTGTTTCAGTAGTATATTGGTGTATGCATTGTACTGTCCAAACCGCTACCGTTAGTTGAAATTACTGAGATGCGTTACTGAACTCCTTTTTATTGATGTCCGCCACCCATTTCGTGGACGTTGCTGCACTCGAAGTCCCCAAGCGGCTGCCGCCATCGTCTGTCTTCCGTTATCACTTCTTTTCCTCTCTAACTTTTGTACTTTCCTTTTGTACATTTGATGGTATTTGACAGTTGAACAATAAAATCATTAGAGGTAGACTATACTTTTATATCACAAAACAACTCCGACAAAGTCCTACCTGAATTTCTGCGCTCAGTGCACCTTTCCAGTTTGCAACTTCGATAAAGATTTTCCAACTTCATCCGACGATCAGCCTGCGTTCTTTGAATAACCTCTGCTCACGCGCAGTGCGTCAAGCCCCTCTACAAAAAATACAAAATACCGCTTTCGCATCTATGGTGAGGCCTCCTTCATCTATATAAATTTGTCTTCCTCGTGGGTCTGACCGGGAGAAGGAAACAGAGAAATAAGGAAGTCGCACTGGCTGGGTCACATGGTTCAAATGGCTCTGAGCACTATGGGACTTAACACCTATGGACATCAGTCCCCTAGAACGTAGAACTACTTAAACCTAACTAACCTAAGGACATCACACACATCCATGCCCGAGGCAGGATTCGAACCTGCGGCCATAGCGGTCACGCGGTTCCAGACTGAAGCGCCTAGAACCGCACGGCCACACCGTCCGGCTGAATGGGTCAAGGAACACCAAACGTGTAATTTGTCAGCCGTTAAGTTGGATAAACATTTTCCTCTATTGCAAATACAATCTTTTCATGCACACAGTGCGTCTAGACGCATCTTTTTGAAGACTTTGAGAGGCACAACATGCCTTGCTCATACTGCGGCATTAAGCAGTCAGGCCTGCAAGATGAGTGGTCTGCCAAGCGAGTGGATTTATTCTTATTTCTCGATCGAGTAACATCAATGACTGATTCTGAGCTCTAGTAACCACAATTGAGCTACAAATTATTCTCCTGCTTGAATATTGCGCAACGGAAACGGATAACGCACATCTGACTATTAGAAATTTACACAACTCTGATTGTTCACTACGCTCTGGCAGTACCACATTTTCTTTCTTACCCAACGGCTTAGTTCAGCACGTGGCCATCGCACTGAATATGAATGGCGCACACATTATAAATTCTGTGTATCATGACTACACAGTATTCGAAGAACAAGGCCACCAAACTTTTTCTTTTCACTATCCTTTTTATTCCGATAAATTCTATCATAATTCAAAGATAACCTAAACACAGCATTACTTTTTATACAACAATTACACATGAGAAACTCCCCCCATTGGGCATGGCTTTACATTGGTGATTCTCTATCTTATGGTCTCGTAATTACCTAACGCTACGGTGCACTTTCTGGATAGGATGGTGGATCTTTTGCTATATCTCACACTTCGACTCTCACACCCACCATCACGAAAATTTACTCCAGACCGTGCGGTACAAAAAGGAACATGCATAACCCACTGCCTCTGAACCTATCTTGCTACTCTCCCATGCAAACCACACATACTTAAATTACATGAAATACATCACAAAGAATAGTCACAACGTTAGAATCACTTCACTTTCAGCTTTGCCACTCAATTAGTATTCATCCCAGTTCCACACGACACTTCCGCACTTCGTAACTTTTCTTTCCTACTACGAACTCTCGAGGATATATGCACGTCTTCCTGTGCAGTGCAAGCCAAGTGGCGTTGCTGGATAGACGGTTGACTCACCTTGCTTCTCTCTGAGAGTAGTAGAGTTTGAATCTAGCGTCACGTGGAAACATAACACACAACGTAATATTAAGATCTTATTCGTCACACACGCGAGTCCTCAACTGATACCTTGGACGAGTACTTCTCTTTATCCTTCGTCTCATACACAGATTGAGACTCACACAGTACTCACCACGTGGAAGTGCTCGTCTCTAATTTCAAGTCCTGCACACGCCATTTCTTAAATATTTCCAACTTATAGTACACACGCCAGTAATTCAGCTTAACTTTAGCACTCGGAAGTATTTCAACTTATTGCTACACGTGGTTTCATTGTGACCATTGGTCACTTCCAAAGACTACTACGACCCCCTTAATATTACCTGCCTGTCATTTAATTCTCCCCCAAAAAGTTCCTGAAATAGAGAAATAATTATTCCAAACTACTCTTAAGTATTTCACTTGCATACCAAAAATGGTTCAAATGGCTCTCAGCACTATGGGACTCAACTGCTGTGGTCATCAGTCCCCTAGAACTTAGAACTACTTAAACCTAACTAACCTAAGGACATCACACACATCTATGCCCGAGGCAGGATTCGAACCTGCGACCGTAGCAGTCGCGCGATGTCGGACTGCGCGCCTAGAACCGCGAGACCACCGCGGCCGGCTACTTGCAAACCATTCTCTCCACTCTTTTGTCTTTACGGAGTACACCTAAGACAGGTCTTACCAACACAAGATTCAGCGCCAGAGTGCTGAAACACGGCCGTTTTTCAGATCATCTCGCACCTCCGCCGAGGTGGGGGAGCACCATGCTACCGTATTGGTCAGCCACATTTCAGGCTCTCAGAGCTCAGGTAAATTTTATCTCTTTGGTTCAACCAAAGGTGACCAAAGGACCGTCTCAAAGATGATCATATATTGCACATTCACTATCTGCGGTTAGCAGACGACCATACATTCATTCATTTCACAGATATCACCAAATTGGATGTAGGGATTTATTTTGCGGGAGTGCACATGTGATAAATTAAATAAATAAATTGTCCTTCTTTCCTACACTGGTATCCGGCTTCGGTGTATTAAGTGAAATTGAGTTATTATTACAAAAAATATGTTGTTCAGACAAGAATAACGAAGAACGTTGCACCTACTTTCAATGTCGGGCGGTACTTTACCCTTTCAACTTCGTTGAAGTTCGTTGCAGACGACAAGGATTATTACGTATCAGTCACTTCGTCATATGTTGCTGTTACACACCATTCCACCGGATTGGGTGCTTAAGACAGTTGTTTTTGTGCCCTAAAACAAAACCTCAGAAAGTTCTATTGGGTGTTTAATTGTTTGTGCATTGCTCCAGTTAATCCACCAAACACTTCGCTGGCAGTACAATTTCTGGGCTTGATTATCATGACATATGGAAACGTGGCCACTTCCTAATTTTTGGGTTCTGTTTTCGGTTCGTGTATGTGACATTTCCACATCATTCTCATGTACGTTTTGCTACAAACGGACGCTTTTCTCATTCCAAAGCTACCTTGAAAAAAAAATTGGTTGAACTATTACTTTGCCACTTACCTTTCCTTTTCTTGTATCTTTGTGATACTGCAAATTCCTTTTCCTTACGTTCTACTCTATTCTAATAATTACAAACTCTACACTATGTTTCTACTATTGCATACAGGGCATATTTCTGTCTCGTGTCCCATTCTTCGATCAACAGCTTCCCTAAATCGACATAAACAAGTAATTTTACTTAACTGCTTTCGATTTTATGTGCGGACTTATGTGCAGTCTCTCGCGCCGTGGGACCTAGTCAGTGTTGTGGGTTTTCTTCTTCCCTTGCTCGTGTTGGGTTCGGTGGACGAACTTCTACAATTTGGCTTCCTTAGTGACGATTGCCTTGACATTTCCATTTCTCTGGAACTGGGTTCTGTTGTTACTACAGCCACCATTCCAATTGCAACTTTGATTACTCTGGTTGCGCAATTTCTCAGCGTTGTATTGTGGCGTGCTCCCGTTTCCATTTCAATTATTTGCCCTTTAGAAGTTTCATTCATTGTTGTTGTGATTGTTGTTATTGTTGCGTGGCTGACCGGAAGTAACGTCGCGTTGCCTTCACTCATTTTTGACCTACTCTTCGTTCTTGACGAACTCTAGCTCTCGTAAAATTCATTGGAACGCCTCTATGTCGTTGCCGCAGTTTCCAGTCAGCACTTGCTGGTATGAAAGCGGTGGTTTCGTGACGCACAGCCTTATTATTTCGCTATCGCTGCACGGTGTATCCAGAAACTGGTTCATCTGGTCACAGAATTTTACAGTACTTTTAAAACCAGATGACTCCATGTCTCGATACATCAAAAAATTCGTGTTTGATTCTCTCTCGCTTCGTTCGTGACCAGTAACGACTAAGGAACACATTCTTGAACTCTTCATACGTCTTGCAAGATTGTGTTATCTTTCTCATCGACTGTACCGCCACACCTTCGAGGTGGCTGCAGACAAAATCAATCTTTCCTTTTTCGGCCAGTACGGCGGTATTGCCTCGGGAGTTGTTCAAAAAAGATTCGGGTATGCGGTGTGTTCCCGTCCTCTTTATAACGATGAAACTTCCGTATGGTCAAATATCTGTTATGGTCAAACATCACTTCCGATTCTCTCCTGATTTGCTCTGTTACCCTCGTTCTCTCACACGAATGTGCGTTTTCCTTTCTGCCATTTCTACTGCTTGTTGTGACGCGCTCACATTAGTGATATGTGTGTCACATCTCCGTAGCGGAATGCAAGTTGATATTTGTTGCGATTCCTGACCACTGGTGTGTTCACGCACACGTTCTGTTTCTGATCTACAGATTCCAGTTGGAAATGGATTTTGCATATTTGTTTCTGGCCACTGCTGTACCGCTGACGGCTGTACGGTCCGGTTTTCACGCCCCGCTGGTCTGTTGTGTTCAATGTTTATTGCACCACTGCTAGGTCGCGAGTTGACGCTCGTTGTCTCACTATTCGTAGTATCGCACCTGCGTGTGTCCGAATCCTGCGTATGCATGCCTGAACTGACAGAGGACTCTTTCTTTTCAAGGAGTTGGAGTAGCCTCTGCTCTAATCTCTTCTCTATCTCTCGGTATTTGCGTCATGATCTTCAGCCGCTAGATGGTCTGAAGATCGCGCTTTTTTCTGTTCCAGTTTCTTTATCCTGCTGTGGATCTTACTGAGAACAATTTTGCCTGCTTTCGTAGTGTTCTGGTTTCTGCTCGAGTTTCTTGCGCAATGTGCTTCGGGCCTCGTGCGATGATTCTTGCTTCTTTTGATTCCTTTTCAGCGTGTGAAACATCTAGTTTCAATTCTGCTCGGCATACCAACACGAGCTACATCATTCGCAAACTCAGCGACGCGGGGTTCCCCGACGGGCTGGTGCGACTCATACCTCACAGATAGGAGTTTCAACACTGACGTGCAAGGAAAAAAAAAAAATCAACACGACACTGTATCCCAGGGAAGCATCCTAGGGCCCCTACTGTTTAACCTCTACATAAACGATTTCCCAATCACACAACCCAACGTGGCAACCTACGCAGATGGCACAGCCAATCTCGCGCAAGATTGGAAACCATCAAACATTACGTCACACTTATAGACCGCACTCAGAGTGGATGAGCCTTGGTTAGAGAAATGGAGTGTTAGAGTAAACGTCGACAAGTGCGAAGCCGTTCTGTTCACTAGAAGACCGAAGCAACTGCGCTAACACCGATACTGCAGACGAATAACTCTACATGCACGCCCAATACGTTTCCGCAAGGAAGTCAAACACCTCGGTGTCTGGCTGGACCGGAAATTACTCTGGGGGGACCACATACAACACATGGTCAACACAGCAAACGCGAGGCTCAAGCAGCTCTACCCTATGCTCAACAGGCGTAGCACACTGAACAGAAGGGTGTCCAGGTCCATGTACATGACACTTATCCGACCCCTGATGACGTACACAGCCCCTGTCTGGGGATACGCTGCGCCCACACGCCTGCGCCGTCTGCAGATCATACAAAACAAAGTACTCAAAATCATAAGCAATGCTCCACGATACACACACATCGCGGACCGTCACCGGGAATACCGACTTGAGACTCTCACGGAGGTAATTCACAAACTCACCACAAGACTATACAGAAACTCCAGACATTCGCAGAACCCGTTTATTCTGAATCTGGGGAACCACAGATGGCACAATAATAGACCAAAAGACATACTTGTAAGGACATAACATCTATGGCCAAGTTCACGCAAACACAACGGTGCAGGTGAGCCCCTGTTAATTAGCCACCATTACTGGATATCCAGTTGGAACAAATTGCAGAATAACTGACACCATACAGGGATGCCGTATCGTACACTACATGTAGACAAGCTCAACCCCTCCCCCCCCCCCCCCCCCCCCCCACACACACAGTGAAATGATCTATGACCGATCTCTCACTAATATATAACGATCCTTATTGTTCCAGGAATGCAGCAGCTGCAGCAAACTCAAATACATCGCCATCGAGTGTCACGGTAATGATGCATGATACTCATACTAACAAACCCAAACTTACATGATCTTTCGCAGCTAGTAAGCCACTACTGCTCTTACTACAAATCCCACTGTCGCAGAGGTTTTTCCCACGGCCCGAGCCTTGGCACTTTTTTCCCTCTGCTCTTGAAATTGGTACCCTAATTCGCGTTTCGTCCACTATCTATCACCTGATGGACCGTGTTAATGCGTTGTTTTACCCAGACGCACGGATAACATCACAGCCCAGCATCCTGTTATCCACCTATTAGGTAACTAACATGTTAACGGAGGTGACAGTAGAACTTCTGGTTTGGTCACCAAGTTGGTGCAGGCGTGGAGGGGCTCCATCTCTACGAGCTGCACTATCTTTCTTCCTGTCTCCTCTCCTAGTTTTTTTATTTGTTGTTGAGTCTTGTTTACCTCGCTAGTGTCTTATTAATTTCTGTTCGTACTTCGGTTCGCGTCCTTTTAATCTCCTCTCCTGTTTCCCGTCTCATCTCTTTTGTTGGGTTGTGTGAGTCCGTGGTCTAGTGTAACGCACTTCCGCTTCGAGCGCCGAGCGGGAAGGTTTTTTGTTTATTTCACTTGCCGCAGCGTCGCTTGTGTGTTTTCCTCGTTAGTGCTGTTCTGTCGGCCGAGTGAGTTGTAGCGCCTCCACTCTACTGTCTGTGTTCGTCTAGTTGCAGCGGTGTCTGCCTCTCCACTATGGCTACCATTGTTTCCACGTGTATTCCTCGAAACTGTACTGTGAGCTTTACTTTCGATAGAACAACGTGATACGTGCAGCCCGGGTCTCTAGAAATTGAGGACTGGCTTGTCGCCGCGCGGGATTAGCCGAGCGATCTGGGGCTGCAGTCATGAACTGTGCGGCTGCTCCCGGCGGAGGTTCGAGTCCTCCCTCAGGCATGGGTGTGTGTGTCTGTCCTTAGGATAATTTCGGTTAAGTAGTGTGTAAGCTTAGGGACTGATGACCTTAGCAGTTAAGTCCCATAAGATTTCACACACATTTGAACTGGCTTGCGATACAATTCATGTGAACTTTGATCAGGTCCACACCGCTTGTTTTGATGCAGAAGAGTACGTGTTTTACGTGCAATTTATCGATCCCCTTCACATTGAAAGATTACTGTTGCGACATGGTTCTCAAGTCCAGTTCAAGCATCGCGATAATTCTTTTAATATGGTGTCGCTGAAATCGAATACACCAATGTTCGAGTGTTCAACCTCCCGCCGGAAGTTGATGACAACTTTCTGAAGGACATATTGACTCCTTTTGCTAACCTGAAAAAAGTCCGTCGTGAACGCTGGTCTACTCACACAGATTACAATGGTATAGTGGAATCTGTTCCATGGAAATGCATGTCAAACGCAATATTCCATCACATTTACAAGTGTGTGCTTATCGCGTCCTAGTCATGTATACCGGTCAAGAGGGAACTTGCTTCCTATGTAACGAAAGTGGACACGTTCGGTCTAATTGTCCGCGGAGGGTTTTTGTATTAAAGCCGTCATTAGTGCAGCGTCGCAAATCGACGGTTGCTGATTTTGTTCCTTCCACTCCCGCCGCCGGACCTACTTCTGTTTCGGATTATAATGAACGAACATTCAGTCCTGATAATCGTGTCAGTGAATTTCCGCCTTTCCCTCCGCATCAAGTTCAGAATCCTATTGGCCCCAGGATAGAACATCTAACGGCGGCAAGCAAGCGACGTAGCACTCAGGATGGTGATGGTGAAGATTTGGCTGTGCCTTCTGCGCCAACCTCCTCCGCATCGATTGTGTCCCCTGCTCCTCTCGATGCTGCGATACCTCCCGTCCGTGGTACGGTGAGTGGTGAAGAAGTAACCTCCAGCATCTCACGTGCTTGTGAAGTGGCTCCTTCTGAGCTGCCTGTGTGTGGAGAGGGAGCGGGTTCCCCCTCCCCATTTCGTCTTTGTGTCCTCCGTTACAGTCTGAAACGATGCAATGTCCTCCTGCTCCTTCGTCTCCAGCCGCCGACGGTTTCCTGCATTTGCCGACTACAGCAACTCTCGAGGAGAATAAAATTAGCGACCAAGTATCACCTGTTGCATTGACAGTTTCACAGAATGCTTCCACCTTAGTGACTGGAACTGTATTACATGACCTTAGATCTGAGGGGCACGAAGCTGTGCCTATGACCCCTCCCACACCTCCGTCTGCAGAGGCCGCCATCCCACGCAGCCGACAGAAGCAGTGTATACAACTTGACCGTGCGGCGGCAAGTAAGAAATCTAAGAAAAAAGGTTGCGATGACAGTGGTTCTGGCCCCCCGATATCTAATTCCTCTGTGGATTCCCTAATGGACATTGACTCTCAGCTGTCTACCTAATTCTACTCGGACGTTCCGTACATCCCTGTCCAAATGTGATCAATGATCCAAACCTACACATTCCTTTCCTTAAACATTAATCGTGTGGAATCCGAATTACGATTGGCTTCCCTGCGTCAGTTCATTTATGATTCATGTGCGGACATAGTCTTCTTACAGGAGATGTTATTTTGTAATTTCTCCTTATATGGTTTTCGCATGATCTTTAATGTAACACCGGAATATTCTACGGGGACCGCCTTATTCTTTCGCGAAGGCATTCCTATTGCTGAGGTGGAAATACTGGATTCTGTTGGGTGGTGATTTTAACTGTGTATTGCGTCCTATAGATCAATCTCCTAATTTTAATTTTTCTCGTGAATTACATGAATTTGTCCGCTCCTTACGCCTAAATGATGTCTGGATATATAAATACCCGACGTTAGTTAAATTTACCCACTTTACTGCGACTTCTAGCAGCAGGCTAGATAGGTTTTACTTATCAGACTGCTTGAGCGATAGTATTCTTAATGTTGAAGTCATCCCAGCTTTACAGATCACTGTGCTGTTGCCACAACTCTCAGTCTTGAACGACAACATCTACATCTACATCTACATCTACATCCATACTCCGCAAGCCACCTGACGGTGTGTGGCGGATTGTTCCGCCCTCCGTGGATGTTAAACATTGCTCACCTAGCTGACCCGTCTCTCGATGACGTGATGCGCGTCGTGTGGGAGCGTGCTCTACGGTCCACTGGGAAATACTCTTCCACCCTTGACTGGTGGACACAGCTAGCAAAACCGAGGCTCCGGCAAACTTGGATACGTTTCTGTGCTGCCAAGGCGCGAGACTTTCGGAGAACTTATGAATATTACTATTCCATCCTGCGTGAACTTTATGCTGCTTCGGATCACGCTTCTCTGCGAATTGCGTGTAAAAGCAAAATCGTTGACCTTGAAAAGAGAATACAAATGAAAGGTTTGAAAATCCGATCGAAGCCGCTTTGATTGGTGACGAAAGATCTGACTTCTTTATATCATTTGCTCCGACATCAGACCCGTCGCCGACGCGCTTGTATTTATTCTCTCACGACAAATGATGGACGTACCGTAATGGTGCAAGCTGATATAGTGCGTATCTTACACCAGTACTATGTAGTCATCTATGGCATCTATGAGGCCAATGAAATCTTTTACGACCCACTTGTCAGCATGTTGGATACGAAAATTATCCCTGAACATAATGAAACGGTCTTTGCTGCCATTCGGCCTGAGGAAGTTTACAATCTTATTGTGGAATCGCCTTCTCAAAAGTCCCCGGGTCTAGACGGACTTCCCAAGGAATTTTACGTCCGCTTTTGGCCGTTGTTGGGTGCTAACTTTACCTCCGTTTTGAATGAAGTGCCGACCTTGTTCAAAGTAGTTTTAATCCCGAAACCCACTGGACCGTCTGCCCCTGGTAGCTTTCGCCCACTTACTTTGCTAAACGTTGATTATAAGACTGTGGCGAGGGCAGTTAACAGTAGGATGTCGGCTCTGATGGAGACGATTGATTCAAAACATCAAAGCTGCGTACCTGGTCGTACCATTCTTACCCCTATAGTCGAGTATCGTGACGTAGTTTCGGTTGCTGCTGTAACGTCCGTTCCTTATGCCCTTGCTTTTTTAGACTTCGATTAGGCAGTTGATCGTGCTAATCACGACTTTCTGCTTCGGATTCCGGAGGCAGTTGGTTTCACTGTTGACACACGGCGAGTGCTCTCAACACTGTTTACGGATATTTCGGCTTCGGTGGTTGTTAACGGCTAACTGACGTCCCCAATAAATATCCGTAGGGGAGTGCCTCAACGAAACCCGCTGTCAGTGACTTTGTTTGTGTTGTCTCTGGAGCCCCTACTTCGGATGCAAGAATCCCAGCTCACAGGTTGGACGCTTTCCGGCGGGACTATAGCTCTTCGTGCATACGCGGATGACGTGATGGTTCTACTTCGCAATCCTGCTGAGATACCTCGACTGAAGGCTGTAATCGATTATTCTTGTCGGAGTTCAGGTGCAAAACTTGATGAAGGTCAATGCAAGCTTTTTCCCTTGCGAGGTTTTGATGACACGGTTGTTCCATGGGCTACTGCGGTGCATCGGCATACGTCTCTTGGTATCATCATTGATCGTTGTCCACTCAAAATGGCGACGCTCAATTGGAAGTCCGTTACGGAAAAAATTCATCGAGCGATACTAGAGCCTGAAAGGCGTTCTCTTAATCTGCTACAGAAAGTCCGAATACTGGATACGTATGTCTTATGCAAAGCTTATTACGTGTCCCAAGTTTATCCGCTTCCCTCGATCATGGCGAAGAAACTACTACAATTGTCTGGTCGTTTGTTGGTGGAAGAGACATATATTTCGCTTACGGTATGAGGTGATCACGAAGCCTCGTTCCTTTGGGGGGTTGGGCCTGACTGATACACGAAGGAAGACGCAGATGCTACATGTGCGACGTACTGTTTTGACGATGACCAAGAAACTCACACATTCAAGTCTCATTTATTTCTCTATGTCCGTCCTGATAGTCTTGAACCCCCTATTGATGTTGGTCGCGTGACTTCTATCTTGCGGTGAGCTATTTAGGGGCTGACGTCTTACGGAGACCTGTCCTCGCCGTGAAATTCCTACTGACTCGAGCGGGAGCAGTCTCTTGCCCGAACATCGTTGAAAGAGTTTCGCCGCAAACAACCTGAACGACAGTTTGGTTCAATCTCAGTCGTCCCATTTTGCCGATGCGCGTGGCGTCCTCTTGGTATAACTTGGTATAACTTTGACTCCAACAAACGAGAGACTTTTCCGTACTGGGCTCAGTGACACGGATTTATGTAGTCGTTGTACGTCTCCAGATACGATACGGCATAGCTTTACATGTAGAGGTCATATGACAAACTGATCTTGGATCAGGACACAATTGGCCTTCCCTACTCGTTTTTCTGAGACTTCATACACGACGGATACCTTATTGTGCTCAGATTCTTCTTTCTTTCTATGTAGTTGCTGGGACACTTCGTTCATTATTTTGTAGAAGGCGAGGGGAAAGATCACATGAACTTCATGCAGTACATGATCACTGCCTATTGGACATGCTTGCGAATGCCTCAATATCGAGACCTCTTCGCCAACATGTGGAATCTTGTTTTCCGTCGGCAAGGCGTTGGTTAATTTAATTTTTCTGATAGTGTTATTCCTTGTTATGTATGTTCCCATCTGATTTGCTTCGGCTTGACCCCTCTCCTGGTTTCCCTGTTCGTTTTGTTTTGTGTATTGACTCAGCATTGCTCCAGTTGTATTGTAAAAAGTGTATAGATGAAGCACAGATACACATGAGCGTCGACAATTCTTGCAATCAAATTGGGATTCTTCTTAGTTTGCTATTTCGAATGTAATCAGGTTTCGTTTTCCTTCTCTTGTGGATTCTATTACAAACTATAAAAATAAATAAAAAACACAAGAAAAAATAAAAAATTACTAAAAGGCCATATAAAAATAATTGTTACACATGTCATGTGAGCTTGGTGGTGGTTTGTCGGCTACGTTCTCGGTTTTCTTTCTCCTTTTATTTATTATTCTGTTATAATAATTAATTTTTTCTCCCATTTGCAGCTTATAGTACGTAATGATTTGACTATGGTCTCCTGAAGTGTCATGACAGTACCAAGTCATTCTGAAATAAAAAATTAAAAAAAGCGGTAATCGTTGTACATTCTAAACTTACAGTCGCGTGTTTCCGTCCAACCATCTCTCTCTCTCTCCCCCCCCCCCTTTTTTTTGTTACCACGTTTCGATAATTTACTTCACATTATACCCACCAGTAATAACAAATAATTCCTGAAACATTTCCGCAGAACAGCTCGTGGCTGCGTCGCGGTCAGAACAGTTTAAACTCAAGCGTTTCCTCGCGATACAGCGACTACTGGCCACCGGCCAGACGCCAACCGCCGCCTGAAAGCGGGCGCCAGCCAGGTGAACGCGGCGCGACGCTGTCAGTGTATGTATCAACTGCCATTTTCGAATTCGAAGTTCTAGTTATCATCTTGAACTTAAGCACTGGATTTTGCATACTTGCCCCGGCCGCTGTGTGGCCGAGCGGTTCTAGGCACTTCCGTCCGGAACCACGCTGCTGCTGCTACGGTCGTAGGTTAGAATCCTGCCTCGGGTATGGATGTGTGTGATGTCCTTAGGCAAGTTAGGTTTAAGTAGTTTCTAAGTGTAGGGGACTGATGACCTCAGATGTTAAGTCCCATAGTGCTTAGAGCCATTTGAACCTTTTCTTTTTGCATACTTGAAAATCGTGAACTACGGTTAAGCCTTGTAAAATTAGGTCACAAGTGAAAAAAATGTAATATCTGCAACACAGTACATACTTTTGGTATAACAGAGGGGTGAATGCAGAGGAGGCAGCTCGAAAGATTTGAACCGTGTGTGGAGCGAATGCTTCAGGGAAAAATACGCCAGAAAAAGATATTCTTGTTTCAACAAAGATTGTTCTGGCCTGAATGATTTCCACATTAAGGAAGTCTCGACTACTGATATGAGTGATGGATTACCATTTAACCATCATGCGACATTTGCATTCAACAGGCTGCGAGCTAACATCCCAAAGATCTTCGGGCTGACATGCGGTTCCTCTTCGTCGACATGTCTTGGCTCAAGCTCATCTAGGGGTCGAACCGCACGTGTAGCATTACACGCCCTAAATTAGACACTTTTGGCCTTTGGTTAAATTGTCTAGCTGATGGCAAGTTTGCGAAATTATATGAAACATACAATGTTAATAAAACACCTAACAACAGTAATATTAATATCGGTAGCTAAATTGACGACCAATAAATGATGTAGGCCACATCGTTGCGATTTAGTTAGAATAATGTTTATTCAGAAAGCAAACAAATGGCGAAAGTTGTCGTATTTAGAATTACTATCACACTCGAGCACATATCCATTTCACACAGTTCGACCATTCACAATCTCATGGCGAAATACAAGACTAATACTCCACTTCGTTAACTATGCGAAAAGCTAGAGATCACACCTGGCGCGCTACTGCTCACCGCTCAGAGACTAAGGCCCGCAATACCACATAATGCGAAATTTTCTAAGTCGTTTCACTTTCTAGCTACCTAAAGACCGACCGGATCCACCCGCACTGTCCCTTTGGTGTCTAGACCAGAACTGTTCTCTTTGGTGTCTCCAGCCGAACTGTCCTTCTGCCTGCCCTCGGCCGAGTTTCCCGCGTGCCGAACTTCGTGGCTCAGCTTTGAGTCCAGTTCCCTTCCAGGAAGCCGCCCATCTGATTTGCTACAGCTTATTCTACAGTATTTTACATTTTAACATATTTCAATAATCAAAGCTTTACCACTTTCACGTTCTAATTAAAGCAACAATAATATCCACTACATAATAAACGTTAAATTTTTTTACATTAAACCAATACACTTTCCTTCTTAACTTTGAATGTCACGGCCAGTAGGCTTGCACTAATGTGCTTTCTGATAAATAAATAAAGAACAGAAGTAAGTATTATGCACTAAACTTTACAAAAAATATTCTATTGGCTCTGAGCACTATGGGACCCAACAGCTGTGGTCATCAGTCCCCTAGCACTTGTTGTTGTGGTCTTCAGTCCTGAGACTGGTTTGATGCAGCTCTCCATGCTACTCTATCCTGTGCAAGCTTCTTAATCTCCCAGTACCTACTGCAACCTACGTCCTTCTGAATCTGCTTACTGTATTCATCTCTTGGTCTCCCTCGACGATTTTTACCCTCCACGGTGCCCTCCAATACTAAATTGGTGATCCCTTGATGCCTTAGAACATGTCCTACCAACCGATCCCTTCTTCTGGTCAAGTTGTGCAACAAACTTCTCTTCTCCCCAATCCTATTCAATACTTCCTCATTAGTTATGTGATCTACCCATCTAATCTTCAGCATTCTTCGGTAGCACCACATTTCGAAAGCTTCTATTCTCTTCTTGTCCAAACTAGTTATCGTCCATGTTTCACTTCCATACATGGCTACACTCCATACAAATACTTTCAGAAATGACTTCCTGACACTTAAATCTATACTCGATGTTAACAAATTTCTCTTCTTCAGAAACGCTTTCCTTGCCATTGTCAGTCTACATTTTATATCCTCTCTACTTCGACCATCATCAGTTATTTTGCTCCCCAAATAGCAAAATTCCTTTACTACTTTAATTGTCTCATTTCCTAATCTAATACCCTCAACATCACCCGACTTAATTCGACTACATTCCATTATCCTCGTTTTGCTTTTGTTGATGTTCATTTTATATCCTCCTTTCAAGACACTATCCATTCCGTTCAACTGCTCTTCTTGCTGTCTCTGACAGAATTACGATGTCAGCGGCGAAACTCAAAGTTTTTATTTCTTCTCCATGGATTTTAATACCTACTCCGAATTTTTCTTTTGTTTCCTTCAGTGCTTGCTCAATATACAGATTGAATAACATCGGGCATAGACTACAGCCCTGTCTCACTCCCTTCCTAACCACTGCTTCCCTTTCATGTCCCTCGACTCTTATGCCTGCCATCTGGTTTTTGTACAAATTGTGAATAGCCTTTCTCTCCCCGTATTTTACCCCTGCCACCTTCAGAATTTGAAGGAGAGTATTCCAGTCAACATTGTCAAAAGCTTTCTCTAAGTCTACAAATGCTAGAAACGTAGGTTTGTCTTTCCTTAATCTTTCTTTTAAGATAAGTCGTAGGGTCAGTATTGCCTCACCTGTTCCAACATTTCTACGGAAGCCAAACTGATCTTCCCCGAGGTCAGCTTCTACTAGTTTTTCCATTCCTCTGTAATGAATTCGTGTTAGTATTTTGCAACTGTGACTTATTAAACTGATAGTTTGCTAATTTTCACTTCTGTCAACACCTGCTTTCTTTGGGATTGGAATTATTATATTGTTCTTGAAGTCTGAGGGTATTTCGCGTGTCTCATACATCTTGCTCACCAGATGGTAGAATTTTGTAAGGACTGGCTCTCCCGAGGCCGTCAGTAGTTCCAATGGAATGTTGTCTACTCCGGGGCCCTTGTTTCGACTCAGGTCTTTCAGTGCTCTGTCAAACTCTACACGCAGTATCGTATCGCCCATTTCATCTTCATCTACATCCTCTTCCAATTCCATAATATTGTCCTCAAGTATATCGCCCTTGTATAGACCCTCTGTATACTCCTTCCACCTTTCTGCTCTATCTTCTTTGCTTAGAACTGGGTTTCCATCCGAGCTCTTTATGTTCATACAAGTGGTTCTCCTATCTCCAAAGGTCTCTTTAATTTTCCTGTAGTCAGTATCTGTCTTACCCCTAGTGAGATAAGCCTCTACATCCTTACATTTGTCCTCTAGCCATCCCTGCTTAGCCATTTTGCACTTCCTGTTGATCTCAGTTTTGAGACGTCTGTATTCCTTTTTTGCCTGCTTCATTTACTGCATTTTTATATTTTCTCTTTTCATCAATTAAATTCAATATTTCTTCTGTCACCCAAGGATTTCTACTAGCCCTCGTCTTTTTACCTACGTGATCCTCTGCTGCCTTCACTACTTCATCCCTCAAAGCTACCCATTCTTCTTCTACTGTATTTCTTTCCCCCATTCCTGTCAATTGTTCCCTTATGCTCTCCCTGAAACTCTGTACAACCTCTGGTTCTTTCAGTTTACCCAGGTCCCATCTCCTTAAATTCCCACCTTTTTGCAGTTTCTTCAGTTTTAATCTACAGGTCATAACCAATAGGTTGTGGTCAGAGACCACATCTGCCCCTGGAAATGTCTTACAATTTAAAACCTGGTTGCTAAATCTCTGTCTTACCATTATATAAATCTATCTGATACCTTTTAGTATCTCCAGGGTTCTTCCATGTATACAGCCTACTTTTATGATTCTTGAACCAAGTGTTACGCATACATTTCTTCAATTTCTTCGTCATCTGCAGAGCTAGTTAGCATATAAACTTGTACTACTGTAGTAGGTGTGGGCTTCGTATCTATCTTTGCCACAATAATGCGTTCACTATGCTGTTTGTAGTAGCTTACCCTCATTCCTATTTTCTTATTCATTATTAAAGCTACTCCTGCATTACCCCTATTTGATTTTGTGTTTATAACCCTGTAGTCACCTGACCAGAAGTCTTGTTCCTCCTGCCACCGAACTTCACTAATTCCCACTATATCTAACTTTAACCTATCCATTTCCCTTTTTAAATTTTCTAACCTACCTGCCCGATTAAGGGATCTGACATTCCACGCTCCGATCCGTAGAACGCCAGTTTTTTTTTTCCTGATAACGACATCCTCTTGAGTAGTCCCCGCCCGGAGATCCGAATGGGGGACTATTTTACCTCCGGAATATTTTACCCCAGAGGACGTCATCATCATTTAATCATATAGCAAAGCTGCATTCCCTCGGGAAAGATTACGGCTTTTAGCTGTTCGCAGTACCAGCACAGCAAGGCCGTTTTGGTTAGTGTTACAAGGCCAGATCAGTCAATCATCCAGACTGTTGCCCCTGCAACTACTGAAAAGGCTACTGCCCCTCTTCAGGAACCACACGTTTGTCTGGCCTCTCAACAGATACCCCTCCGTTGTGGTTGCACCTACGGTACGGCTATCTGTATCGCTGAGGCACGCTAGCCTCCCCACCAACGGCAAGGTCCATGGTTCATGGGGGGACTACTTAAACCTAACTAACTTAAGGACATCACACACATCCATGCCCGAGGCAGGATTCGAACCTGCGACCGTAGCAGTCGCACGGTTCCGGATTGCGTGCCTAGAACCGCGAGACCACCGCGCCCGGCCAAATATTCTATTACCTAATGATTCAATAAGGTGTCATGCTGTCATCGTTCAATGTGTTTTCTGTGGAGGAAATAATGATCTGATGCTTAACTGAAAATACTGCTAATTTAAATTCACTATATATTTTAAACAAAATGTTACAGAGTTGATATTTACAATATTTTTCATTTTAATGATGCGCTTCTATATGAAATGTCGATCGTTTAGATCGACCAAAGCTTTCATATTTTAGCATTGAAGTCTTTGATACAAAACTTGTTAATTTCACTTTAACAGTAAATCCTAAACTATTATAGATATGATCAATATTCAAGTTTTATTAGGATCACCATAAAAATTTGTGAAGGACGATAGATGAAAATTACTGTGGCTTCATTCCCTGAATTACTAAAGAATTAAGTAGTTTTAATAGATGTTTCCCTTTATGGCCGATCTTAGGTCTGCCTTATTTAACACTGCTACGTAACCCTGGCCAAAAAATCCTACTACTTGTACGGGGGTTCCCTATGATGTAGGTTCTCGTCTGACTCACTCGTACACTATGTAAGTAGGCTGTTTAGGTTTTCTTATTGGTAACGCCGCTTAGCGCTCGGTATGAAAAATCACTGGCTGTGCTGTGCGCAGTCAGTGTTTAGTTTGCATTGTTGTCTGCCACTGTAGTGTTGGGCAGCGGCAGCTGGATGCTAACAGCTCGTAGCGTTGCGCAGTTGGAGGTGAGCCGCCAGCAGTGGTGGACGTGGGGAGAGGGATGGCGGAGTTTTGAAATTTGTAAGAATTGGTGTCATGAACTTATATATATATATATATATATATATATATATATATATATATATATATAATGACTACAAAGGTAAATACATTGTTTGTTCTCTATTAAAATCTTTCATTTGCTAACTGTGCCTGTCAGTAGTTGGTGACTTCCGTAGTTTGAATATTTTAGTTAGCTGGCAGTAGTGGCGCTCGCTGTATTGCAGTAGCTTGAGTAACGAAGATTTTTGTGAGATAAGTGATTTGTGAAACGTATAGGTTAATGTTAGTCAGGGCCATTCTTTCGTAGGGATTTTTTGGAAGTCAGATTGCGTTGCGCTAAAAATATTGTGTTTCAGTTTAAGCACAGTCTTGTAATAATTTTTCTAAGGGGACGTTTCAACTACAGCGCTTGGGCCTCATTCAGTACAATAGACGTCTGTGAATTTTCCCATCTCGTGGCAAATCTGCATTCTTTGTGGCACGGGGTCCCAAACGACAGGATTCGTTTCACAGTTCCTGAAGGCTGACCTTTTGGGCCATATACTTAAATGAGAGAGAATAGCTCGTTAACTCACAAGGCCAAGTTCAGATGTGTGGTGTAGGAGTACTGTATGCTCTAATTCGAAACAACAAATATCAATTGAGAGACTATTATTGCAGTTTGCTTGAACGACATCAGGTCGCTCATTGAGCATTCCTATGCAATACGGTTACTAGTGACGAGTTATGATGCTTTTATCGTTAACTTCCTAACAAGAAATGAAAAGATGAGCCCCACAAAAGACGTAAACTCCAGCAAAGAGTAGTGTGAACATAATATTTTCCATCTTATAGCTCCAAAAGTGTTTTGCACTACGAATTCTTCCCCAAGGGTGTGTCCATCACAGCTGCAATTTGTTGCCAACAATTGAGACACCTTTCGGTCGAAGTGTAAGAAAATCGACCGACAGAACTACATCACGTGTGCTACTGCATGATAACGCACTCTGTTGATTTGAGAAACAAGACTATCCAGGAGATTGATAGGTAAGGCACCTCTCCCTCTGGTTGTATACTCTTAAGACTTTACCTTTCCCGCTCTTGATCGATCAACCGTCAAGGCAATTCATTTCTAGACGATAATGCTCTTCAAACTCCACTGGTTTAATGATATCGTTAGAACCAGTAGGTCTCTACAGGCGTAGAATTTGTAAACTACTTTAGCGTTGTCATATTGTTTTAGATATTCTGAAAGAATATACTGTTGCTGATTAATTTCTCTTTGATAATTATTGTTGTGTTCAATAAACTAATGGAAAAGGCAATTAAAAAATCAGTGTACTAATAAAATTTAAATTCAACTTAGTATGGAGACATCACGACGGCTTCTATCGTAATATAGCATTAAGTGTCTGTGAGACGATTGTGCCTTTTTTAGCACGAATTAGTAGGATATTACCGTCTTTTGACTTCGAAACAGTCTGTATTTACTTCATTTCCTGTATCATACTAAAGTATTATGAAAATGTGGCAGTTCAGAGATAAAATTATGTATTCACAACAACAAATATGTCGGCAAAAAACCAAAGTGGCATTATGAATTTTGCAGTACCATAAGGTATTCGCTCTGACACTGACGGGTACTGAAAATAGCAAGACGAATTTTGCTTGAGCATTGTCTTACGAGTCCCTTATTGAGTTTCTATCAGGCTGATTGTAGCTCTCCTACAGAAGAATTAAAAATATGGCTTTCAGCGTGTCTCGAAAGGCAAACGAAAGCACCTGGGAGCTGGTTTTCTCCTAAAGTGGGTAGACACCATCTCGAGGTTGAATTTTTGGCAAATGTCAGTCAGACGTGTACCGTTGGTTTTAGTGTTTCAGTGTGCTGAATTTTTTACCAATGAGTTTTCTGTAGGTTTTTTTCTGTCCCAAACTGAAAGTTGAAGTATCCTATTAGGATTGCTCATGGGTTTTTTCGAGTGTGTTCCAAAATTTTTCCTCATTTTCGGGGTTTTTCTTATTTTCGATGTTGGTGGGTCATGTGCATTGGTGAGTCTATATTTTTTATTTGGGCTCTGAATGGGCATAGTCATAATCCGATTGTTGATGGGTATGATTTCTTTGACAGAGTGTCGATTGAGCCGTGTAAGAGAAATGCCATGCCGAAGATTGGTGCGCCTTTCGATACTTTTGTTGTGTTTAGCTCTTGAAGACGCGATAGTTTCCGTAATGCAAAGTTTCATTGTCAGTTGGTCATGTTTGTCGAAGAGATTATTTAGTTTTCCTGTTTGGATCAATATACTGATATTTAGTGTTCCGATAAATGTTTTCTGCTTGTAGGGAAGTGTACCAGAGGTCTCTGATATTCTCTGCCGTGCTAGCTTGGACTCCCCAGAATCCGAAAGTCAAGCTGCTGTCCGTCGACTGGCGGGTTGTGTACCACCTGCGATAAAGTAGAATTTACTTGCATGTTTTCTTGTGTTTCATTGGTTTGGCCTGGATGATATCACGACCAGATAGGACTAAAGGTTGTTGAAACCTTTGAAACAAAATATTTTCATCCGAGCTCATTGAGCTAACAGACGGTGACCAGAGTACAAGTGATTTTTACTCAGGCGTGTCTGGATTTTGGGTTCAACAGGTTGAGGATTGTGTTAGTATTTGGTCCAACCCAAGTATTTGGATTGTTATTATTATTATTATTATTATTATTATTATTATTATTATTGTCATCAGCAAATCCGATATGGTGTACCTTCCCACCACTGAAATAGATATGTATTGTTCGATTCAATATTTCCATCACATAAATATAGGTTATAATTACATTACATTGCTCCTAGTAGACATATTACTCATTTTCTTCTTAGTTGCTACCTGTTACTCCATCAAAGGAATTTATGTGAGCAGCATTGTTGCAAATGCAGACGTTCAAATTATCCGATTTCTATAATTTCAGCTTGATACCAGATTGTTCTAATCGGATTCAGCTAGTCAGTCTTAATGTGGATTTAAAAAAAAAGTAAATGGTTCAAATAGCTCTGAGCACTATGGCACTTAACATCTTAGGTCATCAGCCCCTAGAACTTAGAACTACTTAAACCTAACTAACCTAAGGACATCACACACATCCATGCCAGAGGCAGGATTCTAACCTGCGACCGTAGCAGTCCCTAGGTTCCGGGCTGCAGCGCCTAGAACCGCACAGCCACCGCGGCCGGCTGTGGATTTCCGACTACGACTCTCATCATATGATAGACTCGGTAAACCACATTCCTAATCGGACTGTTGAACCTAGATCACTTATCTATGACAGCGCCTGAATTCTTAAACACTATGGAAAATACTAATACAATGTGCTTATTACAAATACGTTACTTAAATATAAATATATGAAGTAACGAGATAACAATTTATTTACAGGAACGCAGCCCTATCCATCAGAGCAAAGCAGTGCAAGATTGGTTTCGGGGCCAAGAGAGGATAAAGCTGTTGCCGTTTGTTCCACGATCACTGGACCTCAACCTGACAGAATATGTGGTCAGAGGTAACGAGCTTATTGTCATGTGGACCATCACGCTACAGTATCGAGGACGTTAGTGGAATCAATGCCCCAACGTCTTCGAGGAATCTCACGTAATGATGTTGGGTGGGTTGGTTATTTACTAAAAATATACTCATCCATGAAACCTATGTGGACAATAATCTGACAATCGGTCAAGCTTTGCTTTGTCACAGCTCGTTAGCAAACAAGTTCATTTGCTTTCAGTCTCCTCACAATTCTTGCAATGCAAGGTAACTGAAAAATTTCATCCACTCGACACCAACTGAGGAATCGATTAGCGCACGAATTGTTCAACAAATCAAAAATGGCTGCAAGTACTATGGGGCTTAACATCTGAGGTTATCAGTCCCCTAGACTTAGAACTACTTAAACGTAACTAACCTAAGGACATCACACACATCCATGCCCGAGCAGGATTCGAACCTGCGATCGTAGCAGCAGCGCGGTTCCGGACTGAAGCGCTTAGAATTATTCCGATAGCCAAAAGAACCAGTTAGCGTGAAACCATCTGGAACTACATTAATACCAAACTGCAAGAACTCGAGACAATACGTGGACTCCCTTCGTTGGGTAACCTCTTACTGTTATTAGAATTCTCTTTGTCCTAGGCGTAATGCAAATTGAACTTCGCATTCATGAGGCGCTGTCTGCTATTCTTGACAAACATCAGCAACCTGTAACCACTGTAACCACTGCGAGTAACAACTTTGTGATGGTAATGGTACAGTTTGTCAGTGGATGTGGTGGTGTTAGGCTGTGAAACTGCTGACAGTAACATTAATGGTGGTGCACAAAATCTAGCGCTGACTACCTATTTAAGTAAAGATAGTGTGGTGGCTTCTTCGCTTCTCTTTATTTGGCATCAACTTGAGTAATCTGATTTACCAAACGTAGTACTCCATTCACGAGGTGCTGGCGCTAGGTATCGATCCCAGTACCTCTCGCACGCTAAGCGAGCGCTCTACCATCTGAGCGGTCGTGTGAAACCCAGCTCGCGCTATTCGTCCACGAGACTCAGAGGGCCTTAGACACGGGTTCACAGGTAGATGCCGTGTTTCTTGACTTCCGCAAGGCGTTTGACACAGTTCCCCACAGTCGTTTAATGAACAAAGTAAGAGCATACGGACTATCAGATCAATTGTGTGATTGGATTGAGGAGTTCCTAGATAACAGAACGCAGCATGTCATTCTCAATGGAGAGAAGTCTTCCGAAGTAAGAGTGATTTCAGGTGTGCCGCAGGGGAGTGTCATAGGACCGTTGCTATTCACAATATACATAAATGACCTGGTGGATGACATCGGAAGTTCACTGAGGCCTTTTGCAGATGATGCTGTGGTGTATCGAGAGGTTGCAACAATGGAAAATTGTACTGAAATGCAGGAGGATCCGCAGCGAATTGACGCATGGTGCACGGAATGGCAATTGAATCTCAATGTAGAAAAGTGTAATGTGATGCGAATACATAGAAAGATAGGTCCCTTATCAATTAGCTACAAAATAGCAGGTCAGCAACTGGAAGCAGTTAATTCCATAAATTATCTGGGAGTACTCATTAGGAGTGATTTAAAATGGAATGATCATATAAAGTTGATCGTTGGTAAAGCAGATGCCAGACTGAGATTCATTGGAAGAATCCTAAGGAAATGCAATCCGACAACAAAGGAAGTAGGTTACTGTACGCTTGTTCGCCCAATGCTTGAATACTGCTCAGCAGTATGGGATCCACACCAGGTAGGGTTGATAGAAGAGATAGAGAAGATCCAACGGAGAGCAGCGCGCTTCGTTACAGGATCATTTAGTAATTGCGAAAGCGTTACGGAGATGATAGATAAACTCCAGTGGAAGACTCTGCAGGAGAAACGCTCAGTAGCTCGGTACGGGCTTTTGTTAAAGTTTCGAGAACATACCTTCACCGAAGAGTCAAGCAGTATATTGCTCCCTCCTACGTATATCTCGCGAAGAGACCATGAGGATAAAATCAGAGAGATTAGAGCCCACACAGAAGCATACCGACAATCCTTCTTTCCACGTACAATACGAGACTGGAATAGAAGGGAGAACCGATAGAGGTACTCAGGGTACCCTCCGCCACACACCGGCAGGTGGCTTGCAGAGTATGGATGTAGATGTAGATGTAGATGTAGATTGTGCGGGTATTACATTAATTCTGCAGTGAATTGCTTGACAAGTATTACCATCAGTTATGCAGCTGAAATGACTCATTACACACATAATCTATGTTGCCCTTGGTTAAGTGATTAGCTTGTTGCAATCTTGCTACTAGTGTTCGTAAATACTTGTATACTGACAATTCTTTATTTGAATAAATATGCACTACAATCTGATTCCCTTGTATATGAGATGAGTTCTCGCCATCAGAAAGCAATGACTAAGGAATGGATGCTATTGAAGTCCCGTTACATCGATGGCGAGACAAATGTTCGAAAATCTCCTGTATAGCCTCAAAAAACAATTGCATGTTAAATATCGAAAGGCAGACGTCCACACTGTCACAGGGCGTTGAAATACAGTAACGGCGGCAGAAGAAAATTTGTGCCCGACCGGGGTTCAAACCTGGACATCCTACTTACTAGGCGGATGCGTTGACCGTTGCACTATCGGGACACAACGGCCAGCCTTCCTGCAGGACTTATCTATAAATTTTCCTCGTCAGACGTAAATTCCCATCATTGCCGCATATTACATACGCGGCAGCCCCCCCCCCCCTGCCCTCTCCCGACCATTATTCCACTCGCTCGCAACCACGCAACCATACTGCATTCCCGCGAGAGTTCGGACGATGACGTGCGTATAGTCTAGCACTGAAAACTTTGGATGACCCATCGAGACCTCAATAATCATACAGGATGTTTCAGGAGAATAGTAAATATTGTAGGAGGTGGTAGTGTAGACAAATTGCAGAAAAAATGCCATATAACATGTGTCCAATTTTTATTGAGTACGGCTAGGTTCAATGCATTTTCGTTTCGTTTGTTAGTCCTTACAGGACGCCGTTGTCTATACCTCCTTGAAAATGAGCTTCCAGCATTATTGGAAGAGGTTCCTTTGGCCACAAGAATGCGTAGGTTCCTCCAGCTTGACGGGGATCCTGCACATTCTAGTCGTCAGGTGACACATCGTCCAAACCTAACATTTCCCGGAAGGTGGATCAGTAGATGTGGGCACTTTTCTTGGCCGCGAAGGTCCCCGGACCTTACCTGTTTGGAGTTTTGCCTGTGGGGATGTTGAAAGGCGAAGTCTACAAACGAAAAGTAAACTCAAGAGTCGATTTGATTGTTTGGATTATGAACAGTGCAGCCCTCAGAAAAGAATACAAAGACGACCCCAGAAGAGCTACATGTGGAGTTATCAAGAGAAGTCAAAAGTGCATTGAAGTTGGTGGGGGAATTTTTGAAGATCAACTTTGAACGTCCTCATTTGCTTCTACTTTGAGTACGTTAGGGTTACGTACTAAGAGCTGTATCTCTGTACTCAATAAAAGTGGACACATTTATATGAAATTTTTTATGCAATTCGTCTATACTACCACCTACTAAAATATTTACTACTCCTCTTGAAACACCCTGTACATTCATGTATGGGTGGTGTCACCACGAATCAGTGATCGAAACTGGTCAGGCACAAATTTTCAGCTGCCGCCGTAGTTGTATTTTAACGCCCTGTGACAGCCTGGACATCTGTCCTTCGATATTTAATTGATTAACAAGGCTGTCTGTTTCGACACACACACACACATTTCTATCTTAAGTGCTATTCGCAAAATGTTTGGCAACTCAGTGACAGTGACGGACTGGAGCTGCATTAACCTACTCATTTTACTAAGTGTAATTTTCTGAACAATTTATGTTTAATAAGTGACAACGACAGTGTCTCTCACAGTTTACTTTGTGGGAAACCTGCTTTTTTCTGCCCTGGCCTATACTACAGCAATGAGAGGATGCACACATTCTTGATACCTCACTGGATGTACTACTGCAACTGTAGCCAAAGATTCAAATCCCGCTGGAAAAGTATATTTCAAGCCAGATGGTTTTCCTCCAGCTCTACTGTCATTGAAAACAGTCACAACGAAATTAAGTACAGGAATCCTACGAAACCCTTGAGTTCATACTGCGGTGCTGTGCAGATGAAAACAGCAGTTTTTCACAATTATCCCATGACAGATGGAGTTCGTCAAATTCCACTACTTATGACTGCATTATTAATTGCTGGTTCACAGGCGCGCTTTTCTGCCGCTTTTTATAACTGGTTTTTGAATGCTAGAGCTGTAAGAACGGAAAAATCATATTTTCTCCATATGGATTATTCGAATTCACCTTAAGCCTTCACGCTTCGAGCAACAGCAGAATATCCGCCAGAAAAGCTAACAACAAGAAGCCAGGTCATGCCTGTCTTCTGGCAGGTGTGCCCTTGCCAGTGACATCAATAACAGTATTGTATAGCAAAAGTACGTTGCCAACTCAACCACTGGAGAAGCTCCAAAATTGTGAATCGCGTCTGTTGAATACACTTTCAAGGTTTAAGACAGTAAAACACAAATAATTGTCGCAGCTATTAATTTATGACGTTTCCTTTGCACTCAGTGCATCTTGCCAGCCGCAACTTTGAGACGAAGGTATAGTCACAGCCAAGGTCACTCACAGAACACATCAGCTGGTAACCTTCCTGGCAGTTTAACAGGAACTTGGCAACAATGCAGAATATGTTTGGCAACTCTGTGACCGACGAGTTACTTCCTTGATGAAACAGAACTATCCTGCTAAGTTCAATTGATATTATCGTGTCATTTCAATTCAATAATGAGAGCGATTTTTTTCTTGAGATGTGATGTAAGAATATCAGTTAATGCTTTTGAGTCCACGTAAGTCGTTCCACATGGGAATTACAACTACTCTCTTCTCCTAAGTTGCGATTTATCTGTCACAGCAGCTACTGTGGCAATGAATAAGTCACAGACGCCGCACCTCTTCGCTAGCTCAGGCGTAACGTGCTTGCTTGATGGGTACAAGCTGCTTACGTTCGCCTTTCGAGACTCGCTGAAAGCCATATTTTTACTCCTTTTGTGGCTGAGCTACAAGCAAGCTGACAGAACCTCAATAAGGGATTCGTAAGACAACGCTCGAGCAAAATTCGTCTTCCTACTTTCAGTACCAATTAGTGTCACAGCGAATACCTTTTTGTTGTTGTTGTTATTGTGAATACATAATTTTATCTCTGAACTGCCACATTTTAATAATACTTAAGTATGATACAGGACATGAAGTAAATACAGACCTTTTCGAAGTCAAAACACGGTAATATTCTACTAATAGGCACAATCGTCTTACAGACACTTAATGCTATATTAAGATAGACAACCGTCGTGATGTTTCCGTAATAGGTTGAATTTAATGTATATTAGTACACTGAAAATTTTAATTCCGTTTTCCATTAGTTTACTGAACACAACAATAATTATTAAAGAGAAACT